>NW_020653993.1:6497056-6498014 GCF_003589595.1 Hyposmocoma kahamanoa
GGTGGGCATGGTGGATATGGACATGGGTTAGGTGGTGGGTAAGGTGGTGGGCATGGCGGATATGGACATGGTGGTGGGCACGGTGGAAATGGACAAGGATCTGGTAGGCATTCCGGACATTGATCTGGTGGGCATTCCAGACAGTACAATACATGTAACTTCTTGCTTTTATGTTTGAGTCTTTTATTTGATAATGTACACTGAAATCATAAATTGTGTATTATTTTAAAACCTATCGGATAAAATATTCTCTTTTGCTATCTGATTTTAGCAAGTTTATGGTAAGTTTCCTTAACATAATTTATCTAGAACTTGAGTTATATACAAATAATATTATTTCTGTCAAACCATAGTAAAAATAAACTTGATATATTATGTATTATACTAGTTTATAATAATAATACTAACGCACACACTCAATGTAGCCCCGCAATAGGGAAACCCTGAGTCGCGGGCGCCATGGACACACACATAGACAACCACAAATTACACCCAAAATCACGAGAAATAAATTTAGGCCATACAAATATTTCTCCCGGCCCGGGAATCGAACCTGGGATCTCTGCGTGGCAGTCTGGCATGGTAACCCTTCGGCCACAGAGGCAGTTTGAAATTGATTTTACAATAAATAAAATAGCAAAATAAAATCTGAATACAAGCTTCCCGAATACTCATTATTATTCTTAATTATTGTGTGAAAAATATTTGTGTCCAGGTAAGGTGGTACCCATGGTGGATGTGGACATGAGGGAGGTGGTGGTGGGCATGATGGATATGGTCATGCGAAAGGTGGTCGGCATGGTGGATATAGACATGGGTGAGGTGGTAGGGGAGGTGGTAGGTAAGGTGGTCGGCATGGTGGATGTGGACATGGGAAAGGTGGTGGTGGCTTGGGATATGGTCAGTAAGGTGGTTCGCATGGTGGATGTGGACATGGGGGAGGTGGTGGTAGTTCGGG
>NW_020653993.1:6498024-6528202 GCF_003589595.1 Hyposmocoma kahamanoa
TAAGGCGGTTCGCATGGTGTATGTGGACATGGGGGAGGTGGTGGTGGGCATGGTGGATATGGGCATGGTGGTGGGCACGGTGGAAACGGACATAGATCTGGTAGGCATTCCGGACATTGATATGGTGGGCAATGCTGACAGTACCCTAATTGTGACTTCTTGCTTTTATGTTTGAGTTTGTTATTTGATAATGTACACTGAAATCATAAATTGTGTATTATTTTAAAACCTATCGGATAAAATATTCTCTTTTGATATCTGATTTTAGCAAGTTTATGGTAAGTTTATTATGTATTTTGCTAGTTTATAATAATAATAATAACGCACACGCTCAACATAGCTCCGCAAAAGGTAAACCCTGCATCGTGGGTGCCATGGACAACCACAAATTACGGGTGTGGTTCGTAATATATAACAAGAAATGACATATTTTTAGTCGATATAACACTCAGCAGATATAATTAATTTATGGTATACGAACATTTGATATATTCTTGCATGGTATAAAGGTCACTGGGTATAATAAACGATTGATATAACAACTTTCAATCTAATATACCGATGGCATAATGTTCATTTTACATAAACACTTCAAATGTAACATTCACTGAGTATTTTTTATTATAAATATAATTCTAGTGGTGTTTAGGTGCAATGGTGAATGAAACGAATTTGTTTGCATTTCCTAGTTGATTCTACCTCCTCCTGTGGGTTTAGGTTAGATTAGTATATGCAATTAAATATTCTGCTTAAAGTTTTAATATTTTATACACAAAAAACACTTAAAGCTAAATACAAAAACAATTACATTTTGCTATTGTACATTTAATGAAAAAAAATGAAATACTTATGAACATAATATTCGCTAATAGGCGCTTCTACTATTCGTAAAACGAAATATTGTGTTATATAAGAATAAGAATATGTTTATTGGCATCACAAACACACAGAAAAACAAAATACTAAAGTATTTTAATTTTAAGTATCATATTTTCATTTTTAAGACAAGAACGTGATACTTATGCTAAATGAACATTAAGTGTGTGTTAAACATTAACAAAAACATGCATTGTTAATGTGATGCCATGCCTGCAAACATTGTGAGTCATTACAGGTGGTCCCACACTAGGCTAAGCCTGTCCTGTCACGACCTTTTTACGGCTTCAATTTACTCGTTACGTTACCTACGATTATATTATACAAATAACAACAACTTATAGAGGAGGTAGAATCAATTTATATATATATATATATATATGTATATTAAATCTAACATAAGAATAGGAATTATTATAGATTGTAATTAAGTAAAATAGCATGAATTTAAAATAATTGTGATCAACATATTAATATAAAAATAATTATTTATATTTAATAATAATAATTACTAACTACTAAGGTGCTTCACGGGAATGAAAATGTAATTTTGTTCACAATTGGAAACTCACACCAGTAGCCACCCCAACAGGCAGTTACTCCAATTTGACAATTCCTGTCAAAACAATGAGTGGCAACAACTAAAACCCCAACCAACCCACTCACCTAACGACTCTTAGGAAGCTTTCTGTATGTTCATAGTTCCAAGACTGCATATGTGACCCAATAATCCTCTTCGCTTTGTGAATAGACCTCTCTTTAATGTCGCATATTTTTGCAATTCTGTTGTAAATGAAAGGAAATGCAAAGGTCCCAAAGCGTTGGGCAAATATTTTTGCTACCGGTCGCATTTTCACTTTAAATACGCGATTCCTAAGTAAAGAAGGATATTCCGGAGAGGTAAGAACTTTCGCGTGCATATTAAGGGCAGCTTTTAGAATATACAGTTTCCGCACACTTAGGACCTTCACGTCTTCAAATAACGAGATTGTGGGGTAACGATAGGGCTTGCGCAACATCACCTTTAGCACACTTCTTTGGGCTCTCTCCAGGTTGATCATATAGCAGGATGCAGAGCCTCCCCACACCAAGATGCAATAGCTTAAGATGGATTGACACAGTGCAAGATAAATTGCTGTTAGCAGGCGCAAATTTGCAGCTTCTCTGAGAAGCTTCATGGTGTGTATCAACTAGCGCACCCTGCCACACGTTACTTCAATGTGAGCTGCAAAGGTCAGCCTCTCATCCACTGTCGCGCCCAAGTAGCGTACGGTAGCTGATATTATTTAATACATTACTCCGGTAGTACTTATATAATTTGTTCATTATGTCACCTAATCGTTATATCTAATGTTTGTTATACAGAAGGTTTATTATACACATTGAAATTATTCCTTTTGTTGTTATACCTTTTGTTGATTTTATACAGTGAGTGATTATATCCTTCGAAATTATATCAAATGTTGTTATACAAAGTGAAAATAGGTTACATGTTGTTATATCTTTCATTACACACCCCACGAATTGCACCCAAACTCACGAGAGAAATAAATGTAGGCCATAGAAATATTTCTCCCGGCCCGGGAATCGAACCTGGGATCTCAGCGTGGCAGTCCGTCATGGTAACCGTTCGGCTACGGAGGCAGTTTGAAATTGATTTTACAATAAATAAAATAGCAAAATAAAATCTGAATGCAGGCTTCCCCAATACTCATTATTATTCTCAATAATTGCGTTGCTGGCTCTTGTGAAAAATATTTATGTCCATAAACATCGATGGGAAACAATCACAGTACACTTTGTATATTATTGGAAGATACTGAACACAAGTTCACAAAATAGTTACTAATTGGTAATAACCACAGTTCGGAAAAGGGTATTCCTTATTTATAGATACATGTATATTTTTTCAAATTCCGGATTTCCGGAAATGGTTTTACTGCATCGTAGAACAAACTACTGACCTAGAAAGTCGAAGTTGGATTTTAAAATAATTCTAATGGTATCGAGTTCTTAGGTTTTCGCGATTGTTACACATAGGAAATGAAACTATTTTTCCGGATTTAAATCGCGTATATTTGTTTTTTCAAACAAGTCAACCGTGACCATGGGACCTGTAAAGGGCCCGAAACGTCGGTTTGTTTGAAAAAACAAATATACGCGATTTAAATCCGGAAAAATAGTTTCATTTCCTAATTCTAATGGTGCCATGTAAATAATGCAGTAGATAACAGACCTTTTACCAAAACAGAGAGTAAACAAGTAACGAGAATGGTCACTCTCCGCCCTAGCTTTAGATACCGCATATTGGCGGTCACATTGATGAAACGGCGACTATCGCGCTCTAAAAATATTTTATTTAAATTCAAAAACACAGTATAACAGATGTTCATAAATTCGAACCACTAGCAGAAATGTCGTATTATAAAAGGAAAATGTTTACTTTGTTATTTTAATACTTTTTATAAAAAAAAAAACGGCTGAACGCGTAAACACTTAAAGTACCATTTTTGACCGCCTTACTCATATACGGCTATTTATAGAATAGAGAGAGGATTTTCTTATATCCGGAAATCCGGAATTCGAAACAAGTAATTAATTAATATTTGGTGGTTTTAACAAGTCTTTGTAGGTCATTGTAGCTATATCTATACATGTATCTATATATATGTGGAACACCTTTTTCCGAACTATTGTAATAACTTACATTTGGATCAAATTTTGACGACTTCTAAAACAAAACAGTAATGATGTTATAATTTAGTTTAAAATAATGAATTAAATTGTAAGGTGACATTTTCATATTTTACAAATTTTGAACAGGAGTTGTTGGGGCATCTTCTACCATACCAATTTTATTATAAATATGTAGAAAAAAGAGGTGGAGTGGGCTACATAATACCAACCGGTCCTTAGGTCACTCTTAAATTAATAAAAAAAAATAGAATTTGTTTTGCTTGGTGTTCCAAGCAAACAAAAGTTTCACAAGAGCTCGTGTCGTTTACTTTTTAAACAGAATACATTTAACTTGTTTTTCTTTACATTTAATTCCAAAATTTCGACTTTTAATTCATTTTATTTTAATAGACTAAAATTGTTTCTAAACAATTTTAAATGATATTTTTACATCAATTTGGATTTTTAATCGATTTGAAGAGCAAACTAAATGGAAATTATAATTTATTTTCTGTAATATATGAGAAAACCTAAATTACATTTGAAACAATAATACCACTTACCAACTCAATAAAAATGGGTAATAAACCCACTAAAATTAAATAAAACAAAAGCATGTTCATCTTCGCTACGTTTGGAATAATAAGTAATAAGAACTCATTACAAAATATTCACGGTATTTATTCGAACACTTATGTCCAAGATGTTGTCTACAATATGCAACATGGTTGATAATTACCTAATTAAAAATAACAACATTAAATTAACGGAACATTTTCAATGAAGATTTACATTTTTTTTTATTTAGTCTGAAAACTAAAAAATCTTTGCTTTAAATATCTATCTATCAATTTAATTAAGATCTGATCAGGGGTGTATTATTAAACGACGAAAATGTGGTTCTAATAATACTCTAAAGTCCATGAGTCTAGCCTTTCCCTAGTTTGAAGACAGGTTGTATAGAATCATGTTATATCATCAGTATCAAATACTTACTACAATTTATAATAACAATAAAAGTAAAATACAATTTAATATCAATGGATAACGGAATGTCAATATATAAAAATTACAAGAATAAATAAGAGAGTCCGGGATCTTCTCAGAGCTCGTCAAGTTGACTCCGTCCACGAGCCCGTGTCGGGTTCGGCGCGGATGTCAAGTGAAACTGGTCGTTCTCTGATTTGTTTTGGCAACTATACTCTTAGAGGATTGGTTTCCATAGTCTAAGGCGACTAACACACTGCACGGCGATTAGCACGCGCGCGGTGGCGGAGACGCAGATCTGCATCAACGCGCTGTTTAATCTGCGCGGGGCAGCGGTCTAGCGGCCCCGCGCTACGTAGTTGATCGCCGTAGTGATTGTACATGTAGCTGAGATCCTTCTTTGACAAGAATGGTTAATAGTACAGAACTCATTCAGGACGCTGCAGTTATACTGTCTATTTGGTTTTTGTTTACTCAAATAAAAAGACGCCGAAGATGTTGGACACATCTCTCTGCTGATTTCTCACTAATTTGGTGTTACTTTTACTTTAATTTTATTCTATTCACTTAAAAGCGAGACTTATAAAAATAATTTATAAAATACGTAAATTAGTGCACGCGTTACAAGGTTATATTAATGTAGAATTTTGTGAGGTGTCACAGGGATCATCCTAGAAAATTTGTAGTATAGTCTACAGCGACACAACAAACTCGCAGATTAATAAAAGAAACAAAAAATAGAACAAATTAATATGCGGTGACGTGAGGCGTATCATTGCGCAAAGGTGGCGATGGGCGGGTCACATAAACCGCAGAACTGACGACCGGTGGAACAGAAGAATGCTGGAGTCGAGACTAAGGATCGATACGAGAAGCGTCGGTCGCCAGAAGGCTAGGTAAATCGACGATATACATATAGTCAAGCTAACCAAAAAAACCTGGATGCAAACGGCCCAAGGCTGAAAAGAATGGCGTGCAAATGAGAACGCCTACATTTAGCAATGGATGACTAAAAGGCGAAGAAGAAGAAGAAGAATTCTGCGCTCAAACATTTTTTTTAAAGTTTCTTGCCTCATCTAGGAATCGAACCGGTCAAAAATGGAAATAGTACTGGTAAACTAGTAATGGTAGTAGTATGGTAGTAGTAGTAACTCCTGTATTTTGTGATGCCAGCCGAAAGAGTCAATGGCCCATTGAAAATCAGCGTCACAAGTCACAGCCTAGTTTTAGTTGTGACTTTAGCTGTATGGGATACTCTTGCATACCTCACAGCCGCACACATGTCAGTACAGTTATTATATAACTTCTTGTTGAAATGTGTTTATTTAAATTAGTCTTTTTTTGAGCCGTTTTTTAGAATGTGGCGTTGCAATGGTTTCTGTTTCTATAATAGTTTCTATAAATACAAGGACTAATTTCTTTTCTCTTCCTTGTCTGTGGACATTGGACACAACAATGGATTTGCGGAAAAACGGGGTTGCGTTTTTGGACGTATGTGAATGGGTAGATCGAACAAGTACTGTATCGTGAGCATAACGCTTATTACACTAAACTATTTCAAGGGATCCTAACACAGCGCAGCTACGGTATGCTTAGGGATAACTCGGCGGCTTGGGGGTTCTTTGGCAGCTTTGGGGATGCTTCGGTAGCCTTCAGGATGCTTTGGAATGTCCAGAGATCAGGCGCGAGCACGATGTCGCGACAGAATGCTTCAGCATGCCTACGGAAGCTTAGTCTTGTTTAAAGATGCGACGTCGTACGTACTATGTCGGTGTGTGTGCTACAGTGTGCGCTTACATGTAGGAATGCCGAAGGATCCCCTACCGAGCCATCCCTTCAGTGGGAGCCACGTCTTAGGATCCCTAGTTCGTGTCTATATGTATCATGATGTGGATGTGGAAAGCAAAACACAACTTTTAAAAAGGAAATATACATAGGAAATGAAACTATTCTCCTGATATAAGACGCGTATATTTGTAACAATGTGAATTTTAGTAAATAAATTTTATTAACAAAAAAGAAAATTAGAAATAAACTAAAACATATTATTAATCAGTACTGCAGTCTTATGTCTGCTTGGGATTTTTCTTCAGACTGGATCCCAAACTGTGGTACAAAGAAATCATCTTCTTCCCTTTTGAAATTAGGATGGTTTTAATTTCAATGGCCTTTCGCAGCATCATGGGTAGGTAACGGACTTCTTTTGCAAGAACCTGGGGTTTGTCCATATGTTCGCAGACTGCAGACTTTGAGAAAGAATCTGTTACTTATAACATAATACAAACAATGAAAATAGAATATACATATTTTATACTACATTTTCACTAAATTCTGGGTATCCCATACCCTGACTCATTCCAAGTGATACCTTCTCTCACCTCATTCTAGCAGGATTAATATAAATTGTACATAATTTGTCATTCCTTTCAATAATGTACGTTATTAATAACTCGTTAGGGTCTTGACCCTGACCTAAAACTAGTAAAGAAGTTTGCAAGCAAACTGCTATTCATGTGTATGTTCCCCCACCGCCCCGCCTCCTCTCCTTCACCACCACTTCCACTTCAACTGCTTCCAACGCCTCCACCACCTCCCCAACCCCCACCGCCTCCCCAACTTCCACCATAGCCTCTAACGAACCCGCTTCCCACGCCGCCGTTACCGCCTCCCCAACTTTCACTACCTCCCCAACTTCTACCGCCACCACTGTCTTTAACAAACCCACCCCCTACGCTTTCTACAAGGCCTCCACTGCCGCCACTGACTTTACCGCCTTCTGCGCCATTTTCTCTGCCTCCACCACCCAATGGCGTGCCCCAACCCCAACCTGCACCGCCTCTCCATATTCCACCACCTCCACCGCCTCCCCAACTTCCACCACCTCCCCAACTTCTACCGCTACCACTGTCTTTAACAAACCCACCCCCTGCGCCTTCTACAAGGCCTCCACTGCCGCCACTAAGGTTAATGCCTTCTGCGCCTTTTTCTCCGCCTCCACCACCCAACGCCACGCCCCAACCCCCACCGGCTTTCCAACTTTCACCGCCTCCCCAACCTCCAGCACCTCCACCGCCTCTCCAAATTCCGTCACTTCCACCGCCTCTCCAACTTGCACCGCTATCACCGCCATCTCCTTGTTTACCGACTTCTACACCTCTTTCACCACCTCCGTAGGTTCCCCAATTTCCATCGCCTCTCCAACTCCCAACACCTCCCCAACTGCCACCGCCTCCCTAAAAAATATTATCATTATTATTTTCACCGCCTTCATTGCTTTCACCGCTACTGCCGCATTCAAATTCTTTACCGCTTTTACCGCCTCCTCCACAACTACCTCTTTATGCGCATATTAGATTAAGGAGACTCTCTAGAAATCTGCACACATATGGGAGCAGCTCAGTCAAATGACGTCTGTTTGACAACTAATGTTACAAGTCTAGACAGTTGAAAAATGTGCAGCAGTATTTCATGCGTTATTTTGCGTAGCTTGCTGTGCAAGTTTTTACGCGTTTTCTAACACCATTGCAAGCGTCATCGTGTGGGAAATGCACTTCAATGATATTGTCGTTAGGGTAACTTTTTTGGTGCAACTTTTAGAAATTTTAAATGCTTGACTTTTTTCAGTATATGTTTGCGTGAAACATATACTGAAATCATTATCATTGTATGAAATTAGTATTCTCATTTTCTTAGTGAATCAAGCAAGTTTATGATTAATTTTCTTGATAAACCTCATCATAGCGCTTGTGTAATATCCAGGTAATACTTGATTATTATTATTAAACAACAATAAAAATTACGTTGATATTATTATAAAGTTTTGAACCTATTTTGCAATAAATGAAAAAGTAAAATCAGTGTCTGAATTTTGTGTTGTCTTCAATTTTCTACTAATGCCAATTACTGGAAAATTTAAATCCACAAACAATATTTTATAATTTAGACCAATTTCATTAAATCAATTATTTTTTGTGATGGTGTGCATTGAAATGTTTCTATCTTGCCTGAGTGAGCGGAGAGCAAAAAAGTTTGGGAACCTTTGATTTAGACTCGAATGAAAAAAACCGTTTGAGTGTAGCTGCACAAGTTATATAATGTATAATTAAGCAGATCTTAAACAACACGTAGTAGCGAATCACGAACAACTTACATTTGGATCAAATTTTTGCACCTTCTAAAACAAAACATATATATGAGAAATGAAACTATTGTTCCGGATTTAAATCGCGTATATTTGTTTTTTCAAACAAACCGACGTTTCAAACAACCGCGACCACGGGACCTGTAAAGGGCCCGAAACGTCGGTTTGTTTGAAAAAACAAATATACGGGATTTAAATCCGGAAAAATAGTTTCATTTCCTATGTGTCACAATCGCGAAAACCTAAGAACTCGATAAAAACATATATATTTACAATACATAAATACACAACAAAATTATACACAAGAAATAATATATATTTATGTACATATATATATATGTGTGTTTGTGAATGTATTTGCATAACGGCCTGAGGGTCGAGCAGTTGCAATCCCGCCACAATGTGAATTTTAATTCATTTGTGGTGAGAGTACTACCAACTCAACATCTGTCGAGCTTCGTGAAGGAGGAGTTTTGACCGAAGGGTGTCATGTATCGACGTTTCCAAGGCCGGTTACCGCACACCTACGTTGCGTCACACGTCGCAGACAATACGTATAAATTATTAATAATTCGTGTTTTATTATATTGTTATGTCTATTAGGTATGTATTTACGGGTTTTTATAACCGGAATATAAATAAAATAATGAAAAAAAATAAAAATATTATACCTACGTATAATTATATAATCTATATAAGTGTTTATTGTACAAATTCAAATTTTTTAATACTTGTACTTCCCAAGGTGCACACTTTATACACCTTAGAACTGTTACATCTATGAACAGTCTTAATATGATATTAATTTAGATAATAGTTCTCTATAAACGGTTTTAGAAAAAAGAAATTGTTCTTATAGACTTATTTCACTCAAGTCAAAATTTTAACACCTTTTTAATACCAAACAACTCAATTAAGTGTAATCTCTCTTAAGATTTACTCTTAAAGTCCTTATTTTAAGTTCATCTGTAGAACAACTGATTATTTTTAGTAAAATTGTTCTTTACAAATCCAGTAAAGTCTATTAATACTCTAAAAACTAGTGTTCTTAAGTTTATTCTAGATATATTTAATTTATAGACATTCTGTAGTGTTTGTACTTATTAACAAACACGTTATAGCGCGTCTTCAGTAGATTTTATTTAAAAAAATACTACAATTAGGGTTTTTACTCTATTGGACGTTGTAAGAATTCATGCAAAATGGATAAAGTAAAGAATATGAAAAGATCCAGTGGAGGTGGTGAACCTTGGATATTAAGTCATTACATCACATCATTCGATACAATCAGCGTTGCTAATGCCAATTGTTCAAAATCTCCAAAAATCAGGGTTAAAATCCTCAAATTTGGGGAGAGCAAAGTTCATGTTCCCCTCAAATTCCTCGCATCTATAATTTATTATTAATTATGAGAAATACATCGCTTAAAAATATAATAAAGAATTAAGAAATTCAAAATGTAATAATCTATTACGTTTGCTGTGAATGTAAACAGAATGTAAACTAATTATAAAATTAGATGACCTTAAATCGTTAATTTATTTTAATAATAATAATAATAATAACGTACACACTCAACATAACCCCGCACTAGGGAAACCCTGTGTCGCGGGTGCTATGGACACACACGTAGACAACCACAAATTACACCCAAACTCACGAGAGAAACAAATGTAGGGCATACAAATATTTCTCCCAACCCGGGAATCGAACCTGGGACCTCTGCATGGCAGTCCGGCATGGTAACCGTTCGGCCACGGAGGTAGTTATATTAATTATAATATTAATTAGATTAAACATTAATCTGTAATCAGTCTGACCAAAAAATCATTTTTCTTTGCCTTACAAAATTAAGTAAATTGATTATTTGTTGTGCATTTGGTGACACTAGTTAACGTTAGACATAATCAATGAGTTTCGACCTATATTTAATATTTAAAGTTGACGAGTGGTAAGTTGTGGTGTGAAAGTACCAACTGCTCGGCTTTGTTTATCAATAGCTGATTTCGTTTTGCTTCATACCGGGGACCGGCCTAAGCGGGAGAAAGAATCGCGAACTCAACACGCACGGACTGGTAATTTCACAACCAAAATACAATTCAGAACCAAGTGCTCTAATAATAATTCTATTTAAGCTGCTTGTTAATAATACAAGGGATATGCGATGTTGAAAAACACGTCGATGTAGTCCATCACAGTGTTTCTAATAGTAACGATCAACCTAGCGACGCATCAGCAATTGATAGATTAAACAAAATGATAAAATGTTAGAATCCCCACATTTTCCACACATAGCGCCAATCCCCACAAAATCTCCAATCTAGTTGAAACTCCCCACAATTTGGGGAATTCCCCACAAATTGGCAACGCTGGATACAATAGTCGTAATTCGCGCTCGGGCTGGTCATGGCCGGAATTTGTTTGTTAAGAAATAAATAAACATTGTGAAGTAATTCCGTGTTGTGAAATGGTAAAAACAATTGAAATGAGCGCGTGAACTACTGTACTTCAATGTTGTGTATGTGTATTGTGCCGTCTATCAATAGAATACAGTGAAATCATTGTGTGAAATGTGGTTGGCGTGACGAAATAACCTCAAATTTATAATGAAAATTTTATTTCTTCCAACATAAGTTAGGTATGTCATTAAAATGTTCCTTATATTTATATGATAGGGGATTTATCCACCTTTCTAGTCATATATAACACATTCCATATAATTTATACATAAAAACGTTTTTTTGCGACAAATTGGATTTTGTCAATTGTTTTTTTGACCTAGTGTTTTGAAAAGTTTTTATTGCATAATACGCTCAATATTTATAAAGGTTTTGTAATACTGTCAAAAGAAAAAATCGCTTAGAAACATCGCGTTTTGTAGACAATCATAAAAACTTTTTAAAGAATGACTATGAAGTAGCCGAGAAAAAATTATTTTCTTTTTAAAAAGTAAATCTAAGTTTCCGGAGTGGCCCGAAACGTCGGTTTGTTTGAAAAAACAAATATACGCGATTTAAATCCGGAAAAATAGTTTCATTTCCTATGTGTAACAATCGCGAAAACCTAAGAACTCGATAAATCTAAGTTGAAATTAGGCTTTTTCAAGCCTAGAATTTCTTGGAAATGGTTTGTTTTGTGAGTTATTTTGTATATTTAAGCTTTCTATAAATATTCAAAACCGAAAATCGATAACTGTATTTTTATTAAGTTTATATTTAATACACAGAGTTATCATTATATTAATGAAATAATTAATTTAAAAAAACATATAATTATAAGGTAATAAATATTACTTACCAAATTCTCAATAAAAATGGGTAATAAACCCACCAAAATTGAAGAAAATAAAAATATGTTCATCTTCGCTACATTCAGAATATGAAATACGAACTCATTACAAAATACCTACAGTATTTATTCGAAAATTTTTATGTTATTTACAACGTGCAACATCGATATTAATTGCCTAATTAAAGGCAACAACACCATTTAAACGATACACAGGAAAATAAATAACTTTGGTTAAAATGAATTATTTTCTGTAAGATTTCATCGATGCCGTATCAATGTTGGCGTAACGAATTTAATTAGTAGGTATTGTTTACTGTTCTATTATAAGTACGTAAACGGTTCGAACTTATAATAATAAGCTCTAAAATGTAATTAAGACGAAAAAGCCATTAATTATAATAATATTAAAAAAAATACGACTAAATTAATGTGAAGTATCCATAGCAAATACATATTATACAGTTGAGAGAGAGAGAGATACATAAGTTGACAAGTCCTTATTATAAGTACATTATTATTATTTATAATTTAATTTGCAAATTTAGCTCACCATAGTCGAGCCAACATAGCATCCTCTCTTTGACAGCTATAAACAGCGACAGAACGTAACTTAGTAATAATGTTCCAAATAGGAAACAATTAATTATATAATTTATGTATCCTTTATGAACACTAACAATGTTTTTATTTCGATTAAATAAGTAGTATTTAACCGTAATAACACATAATTTGATTTTATATCTGCTTTGAACTTGTGATAGCTTATATTTATGATACATCATGCCAACGGTTACGTTCTATGAGTTTTTTTTGTTAAACCGAGTGAACTCCCGCAAGCAACAGAGAAGTACTATCATATGATTAGAGAAATCAAGTATAGTCGAGCCAAGATAGCATTCTGTTTTTGACAGCTGTGAACGGCGATAGAAATTAACTTAATAATAATTGCCCAAATAGGAAAAGAAAAATTATAATATTTAACTCCACTGTGTACACTAAGAACTTGTTTATTTCCGTTAAATATTTAGTATTTGGCTACAATGACACATAATATAATAGGTTTATATATAAGATGCGTCACTTAAACGGTTACGTTCTATATTTATTTTTCTTAAACCTATCGATGTCTCTCATTCAATAGGATAGTACATACTATTATGTGATAAACAGAAATTATGTAGTATGGTAGAAATATCCCCACAAATTAAAATGTTAAGTGTTGCCATTAACAACAATTTTTATGAACATGTAAATATTGACAATCTATTGAAAACACGAATCATTGTAAATTTAAGTTAATTGAGTTCCAGCTCATGTGAAAAGGGTACAGATGATGACTTTGGTTGTGTACTGTAGTCTAGGCTCTACTCTATGAGTAGAAGTACTGGCTGAATGAATATAGATTTGTGTTTAAAATGTATTTAAAAATAGCATAGCAAAAAGAACATCTTGGCAATTTTAGGCTAAGATTCCAAATTGAATACACGTTTGCAGTTATACTTATGAATAATCGTCGTTTCTCTTATAAAAGTATCTCTCGCAAAGCTACCTGAGCTACGTTACGTCCTATAAAAGGTGGAGGTGAGCCTATAAATGGTGGAGGCCGTCCTATAAGTGGTGGAATCGCAATATAAATGATGAAAGCATTCCTTGACTGCCTCCGTGACCGAACGGTTACCATGTCGGACTGCCACGCAGAGGTCCCAGGTTCGATTCCCGGGCCGGGAGAAATATTTATATGGCCTACATTTATTTCTCTCGTGAGTTTGGGTGTAATTTGTGGTTGTCTATGTGTGTGTCCATAGCACCCGCGACACAGGGTTTCCCTAGTGCGGGGCTATGTTGAGTGTGTGCGTTATTATTATTATTATTATTATATATTCCGATGAAGAAAACTCCGATGTGACAAAATTTTATGTTTTTACGAAAAACCTCCAGGAAAGCGTACATAAGGTCGTAGTTTATATTTTTACTTATTTAATATTATTTTATAATTGACACCAGTGAAAAGTGTAAGAAGAAAATATGTATTGTACGCCGGCACAAATGTTTACTGGATTCAACGATGTAGACGAGTTTTTGAATCAATTTGAGGCGATCAGCGTATAAATTTTTGGTCTGATGTGCAAAAGAGATACGTGATTGCATTGTATTTCGAAGGGCCAGCTCTACAATGGTACAAATTTCTTCATACACGACGTATGATGTAATTGCACAGAAGCTAAAAGAGGAATTTCCCTCACAGATAGATTACGCCCGAGAGTTTTATTATAGGCGACAGGGGCCAAACGAATCGCTGACAAGTTATTTTTATAGTTTAGATAAGTTAGCGACGTAAGCGAAGATTCAAGATGTTCAGTTTATTAGACATTTCTTGAAGTCTTTGATACCCAGTTTCATTAACCTGTAAGCCTGTGTCGTCATCGTAGCAGCGTGCACGTTGAAGATAGTTTAGTGATGCATTTAGGAGGTTCTAGTAGTGATGTTTAATGATTTGTTAGGAACATTCAGCCAAGCTAGGGTAGCTGAAATAAAGAGTTAGGATTTAGATAGGTTACCTAAATAGCTAGGATAGCTAACGAATAATTATATTTTGAATTGTTTGATTAGGGTGTGGTCATGGTCTGTCCTTTTAGATAGGTTTTTGGCAGACTTTTTTCTAGGAGGATTTTTTCGATCCTATTTTTTAAAATACATTTCAAACACAAATCTATATTCATTCGGCCAGTATATATACTTATAGAGTAGAGCTTAGACTACATCCCTCTTCCTCACAACTGAAGGGGTGAACATACCTAGCTGGTGCCCTACCTATGATAGGCAACTTACACACGTGATCAGCCTTTACTATAGGCTAACCACACACTGCTCGGAAGCTACTACCTTACCAACAAGCAAACCACCGAGGAGGCTGTGGCTTTAGCTGCCAAAGTCCTATCTAAAAGGACAGACTATGGCCACATCTTAATCAAGCAATTCAAAATATAATTATTCGTTAGCTATTTAGGTAACCTATCTAAACCCTGATCTGACCTTGATGCGTTAAGTGTCGTTTGATCAAGAGTGCCTGTTCACGTTCACGTGACATGGCTGACGAGACATAAATTACCACGTGACGATAATAGCAGTGCACTGACCGAATAGCAATGTGCAAGACCAGCCTGCTGAGTAGACGTTTCCTTTGTTTAACATTTAAAATTATATTGTAGATATACACGCACACATGTAAATAGAATTTGTATAAATAGTCTATAGTCTAGTTTTGAATCCAGTCATCGACGCTGTCTCATTGACGACGTCAGAACACTCCTGACTACAGCATCCTCTCACTGCGGCCAAGACACCTTTAGCCGTCAGCTTATCAGATCAGTTTGTGAGTCTGTGAGACTGGCAGTGAGAAAATCCACTACTTGCACCCTTATCCTTCGCGCCTTCCGTCTGTTACTTAGGTCGCATGGTAACTGGCTTCCTCTACCTATCTATATATGTATAGTAGTGTACAGTTAGGGCAAAGCTGTTAGGTAGGATCGTAGGGTTGTTTGTGATAGGTTACAGCTTTCCCTTAGCATTTCATGTATAGCCAGCTAGCTTTAATTACACCTACAAGACGATACTCAACAGTAACACTCATATGACACCCAACAAATACTACACAAAGACAGAGATAAAGTTAGTTGGCTCTACAGTGCCTCATAATTCAGAATTGTCGTTTTTCTCGGTACCTACTGAACATGAGAAGTCAATTATATTTTTTTTATGTATTTGTTTATTTGACGCCTTTGTTGAGCCTGCGGTTAGTATTATGAGCGTTAGAGAGGAGCTCCTGCAGCGAACTTTTACAAATTTAGGTGTTGTGGATCCAGATAGAACAGCGATTTTTTCAAAATGTTGAAGCGTGACACATTTTGAAACAGGTAAAACCGCCAAACGACAAGAGTTGGTAAATTGCGTAATCTAAATTACCTACCAAGGTATGCTCTTCCTCCATAAAATAACAACTTCGGAAAACGTGTCTGGCTGAAGACACATACTTTTTCATAAACCTCTAGGTAAACCAGAACAATGTAAAACAATTCTTAAATCAATGCATTTATAAAATTATGAAATTTAATAGTCTTAAGTGTAAGTAGAGTTTGAGCATAAGTATTACATATTAATTCTTTTGTTAGACGCCTGACAGGATGTGAGACCAGCGCTACATACATCTTTTAATCGTTTTTAGTTGCAGTTTTTGTGTTTAATAAAACAAAATAATAACATTAAAAATAAAACAAACAACCACAACAACAGTATATAAAAAAATGCAATCGAATTCAGAACCTCCACCTTTATTTTGAGTCGGTTAACAGTTTTTTTCCAAAATAAGTGATTATCAATTTTTTTCTCATTTTACGATTGCAAGTGACACATCCAGTCCCTCTAGGAATTAAAATTACATTCGTATTAACACGAAAAAAATAAATTCAAAATCCAAATTCGAAATATCTTTATTTCCCAGGTAAACAAATTTCAAACGAAGTTATCAAATTAATTTTAAGCATGGCTACTTTCTCAATTTTAGATATTCCTTTGGTAAGGATGAGTGAGAAAGGTTAAAGCTAGGTTCTGTATCAAAGTATACTTGTTCACATTTTTCATTTGTACAGTATTTATTTTAACATATCATTGACAGAAACATCCTGAAACAGCTTAATGGACATTTCTTTACTAGCATTAGAATCCCTTGTGAATGAGGTCGCTCAAGTAAGTACTTTTTTTTTCATCATCTTGTAAACTTTACATCATTACTTTGCAGTACAATCTACTGCATTAAAAGGATCGTTACATTTCAACGTATGTTAATTATAGTTAACCCTGTACAAGTTTTGTACTACCACAAGTCATCGTAAATTTAACATAGTCAATTAATATAATTACATTAAATAATGTAGGAACTAATTTAATAATAAAATAAAAATAGCGTCAAAATAGTGATGAACTAGACATATAATTATGCATGTCCGTAAAATAATAATATTACATAATAATCAATGATTACAACATAGCGAGTTAATTAAATAACCTAACATAGTTAGGTTTTCGTAATTGTTACACATGGTAACGGAACGTTACAACGTTGTTCAATTCATTTTAGAATAAATCGTTTTTTCAAATTTAACATTATAAAAAAATTACAGAAATAATATCTGCAGCAAATATATCCTATTCCCGCCTTCGCTGCACGGGAACCAATTCCTGTGGTCTTCCTTCTGCGCCGGCAATTACACAGGGGAGTACTATACTCGGAAGCGAAAAACCATAAATCTTAAGGCTCGTTACCACGACTCGTGTAAAAATAAATTTATTTTTTTATATAATCAAAATTTTAATTTTAAATTGTAAATTATTTTTTCTTCTTATTACAATTATTTCAATTTTCGGCTATCTTTGTTTAATTTTATACCCTCTTAGGGAAAATAAAACTAGGGAATCGAACCCGGTACAACAAACGAAATGAAACCATTGTTTATTTTTCGAACAAACCAACGCCCTTTACAGGTTTCATGATCACGGTCAAAAATAAATATACAAGATTTAGTACCACAAAAATAGTTTTATTTCCAATTATAATATACATAGATTATAAAATCATTTAAGTAACTGTAGAGCTCCTTGTGAAAGAGTTCGTCCAAGGAAGTACTGCCACCTTAACCTATTTCTGCCGCCAAGCAGTAATGTGAGCATTGCTGCGTTCCAGTTTTGAAAGGTAAGGGTGCTGGTGAAATTACTGACCCATGGGACTTGCAACTTATGTCTCAGGGCGACAGGCGCAGTGGCAATGACCGCCACACCTTTGCGATTTAAAGCTTTGAATGGTACTGCAACTGTTATGGATAGGTGTGTAATTATTAATACAAAGATTCAACACAGAAAAAATTCCTTCAATCCGGCCGGATTCGGACCAACTTCTAGCAAACCGTGCCAGACGCTATGCCAACTAAGCCACGGAACGAACCAGCAGACCTCACGAATTTTTCCATGTGCTTGTTGTCGGGTCTTTGTATTTGGTTTTCATCTACTTTTTAGCCGTAGCGCCATCTAGGTAACTTTACAGCTACCAGGCCTGGCGAGAGATGTCGCTATTATCTGTAATTATATAGGTGTGTAGTTTACCATCATTATTAAAAAAATCACGTTTCTTTATTCTTTAACAGAATAATAACACATTATCCTACAAAAGGTTTTTCAGTCGATCAAAATATTTTCTCTTTAGGCTCGTTTTTTAAATCACCATAGGTGAATAAGTCGGGCCGATTAGGATGTTTTTAAGTGAGTGCCAAGCGTCGCAGTACCACGCTAAGAGCGCGTTCCCATTATGTCGTCGTGACGACAAATAGTCATGCAGTTTAAAGTGTCGTGGCTTGTGTATTTAAATGGGGTTGTTCACATATAGTACATAATGATTACCTAACTGTCATTCACGACTTTTTTGACGTTACGACGACAGACTATCAAGACAATGGGAAGCGCTATAACGACAGTCGTCAGACGATAAATAAAACGTCACAATAAAAATGTGACGAAAGATAACTGCAGCTACTGTTGTCGTCACGTTTTATTTGTCGTTGTCTCATATCTGCAAACGACAAGGCGGCTGCCGCGAAACGATAAATTGTCGTCACGATCCAGTGGGAACAGCCAGGCATGACTGTCGTTCAACGATAAAAAAACGTTACGACTTAGTGGAAACACGCCCTCAGTCGTCTTGTGAAGCGGGTATTAAACCTCTCATACATTTTCAAAGCTGTGTAAGTTTTTCGTGTGAATGTGATTACTGCCACTTTACCCATTTTGATCGCCAAGCAGTAACGTGTGCATTAATTACTGCGTTCCGGTTTTGAAAGGAAAACTACAGGCACTTCTGGTACTTATAGTACAGAACAAAATTTGAAAAATCGCCTGATGCTCACACTTGTATCTTGATTCTTCCTTTGAATGAATTTTTAAGTTTTGTGCGCCCCCGTGTCCCTCGGTGTCCCCGCGGCGGTCAGGTTCGTTTCGTCGGCGCAATTGGTGTGATTTTTGGGCACATTATTAATGTATATTATTATAATCATCATCAGTCCATCGCAATCCAGTGCTGGTATTGGCATCTCCCAATATGCGCCATTTGACCCGGTCCTTGTCGCATCTATTAGCTGTCTTGTAACCTGTGGCAGATAGTCACGACATCTGACCAGAAGACCAGCGTCCTGCACTACGATTGACGAGTCATGGCCTCTACTCAAGAACACGTTTCACCCGCCAGCTAACGGTTCACTTCAGCTTTCTTACTCTTGTCAACTACATTGATAACTTTGGTTCACTGTCGGATAACTTTATTTCGATTCTTATCATTATAGAAGTCCCACAATGAGGCATAGGTCTCCTCTCACAATGAAAGGTCTTAGACTGGAGGTCTCAAGCTGGTTCAATGTTTTATCTTGAATTGCTTTGCAAATGTGTGCAGGTGCACTGTACGCGCACGCGCGTTGCACCCCTTACAGTTAAATACATGTTATTATATGTGACGCGCAAACGGCACGCGAACAGATCGCACAAGTAATGCACGTGTGCAGCTCGCGAGCTCTTTCACAAACAGGCTCATTAGCCAGATCTATCTATCTAACATATTCCAAAGGGTAATTGTTTTTTTTAACACGACATCTTAGGACTATGTTATTTGCACTATCTATTTTAGATTTTCGTCTCTACAATAAAAATATCTATGTTATTATTTATTATCATCCATTATTATTATTATTGTTATTATTATTAATGTTATAATTCCAATTACAGTTGTTGTTGTTGTTGTTATTGTTATTGTTGTTGTTGTTGTTGTTGTTATTATTATTATTATTGTTATTATTATTAATATTAGGACCGCAAGGAAAACAAAATGGTGGGCACGGTGGAAACGGATTTGGGCACGGTGGAAACGGACATGGGCATGGTGGACATGGGCACGGTGGAAACGGACATGGGCACGGTGGGCATGGAGGAGGCGGAGGAGGCGGAGGAGGCGGCGGAGGTGGCGGAGGTGGCGGAGGAGGCGGCGGAGGTGGCGGAGGTGGCGGAGGTGGAGGAGGCGGAGGAGGCGGAGGAGGCGGAGGAGGCGGAGGAGGTGGTGGTGGCGGTGGTGGCGGTGGTGGCACTGGTGGAGGACACGGCGGTACTGGACAAGGTGGAGGACACGGTGGCCACGGACAAGGTGGAGGACACGGTGGCCACGGACAAGGCGGAGGGCACGGCGGATTAGGGCAAGGACAAGGACATGGATCTGGACATGGCTGCGGACAGAATTCGATTTCACATCTAGTGACACAAACCTCTTTAAAATGACACTTGAAAGATCTACAGTTGTATTCCATGCATAGTATTGCGTAGACCGCGGTACAAGATCTTATGCATTTTTTAGCAACATTGCAAACATCATGGGGTCCAAAATCTTCGCAACCGCAATCACAGTCCTGGAAGCTGTGACTTGCTTGCAACTTTTTGTTTTTAAAGCTTTTGAGTTGTTTGGTGGCTAACGTACACTGAAATCATTAATTGCGTGAAATTAGAAACATTATCTTCTTTGTGAGTCAAGCAAAGTTGTAACTAGTTTCTTTGAGAAACCTTATCATAGAGCCTGCGTTATGTCCATGTAACATTGTTTTTATTAAATAATAGTAAAAATTACCTCGAATTCGAAAAAATCATAAATGTTTGAAACTGATTTTGCAATATATAAAAGATCCAAATCAGAATCTGAATTTTGCATTGTTTAAATTTTCCACTAATGCCTAGAAGATATCAATTACCCATCGATGAGTTTCAATACGATTAATGCGTACAATAGACTGAAATAATACAATGTCCCAACATAGTAAAAGGAAATAACTTAGAAAACTACATATTAACAAAACTAATGGATAACTCTAAGCTGTCTCGTAAGTTAGGGCTCCACCCCAATGTTGTGTATATTCTAAGGATTCGCACAAAGCGTTTCACGTCCACATTTTTAAGGCGAACGGCTAAGGGCGCGTTCCCATTATGTGGTGACGACAGATAGTCGTGCGGTTTATAGTGTCTCGACTTGTATATTTAAATGAAGTAGTTCACACATATAACAACACGATTAACTGTCGTTCACGACTTCTTTGACATTACGACGACAGACTGTCGTGACAATGGGAAGAGCTAGACGACGGTAGCCAGACGATAAGTAACACGTCACGATAGTTAATCGCAACTTCAAACGATTCTGTCGTGCAAACGACAAGGTCTGGCTGCCGTGAACTGATAAATTGTCGTCACGATCTAGTGGGAACAGCTAGATACGACAGTCGTTCAACGATACAATAAACGTCCACGACACTGTCACGATAGATAATCGTGATATGGGAACATGCTAGACCCGACAGTCGTCCAACAATAAATATAACGTTACGACATAATGAGAACGTGCCCTAAGGAGTGGAATTCCCTGCCTGCAGACTTATTTCCCGAACTTTATGACTTGGGCCTTTTCAAAGCGAGAGTGAATAGGCATTGTTTAGGTGTCCTTGCTACATCGACGACCTCATCGTTACTTTCCATCAGGTGAGATGGAGGTCAAATGCGCATTTATTTTTGTATATGGAAAAGATAACTTACGAACTTAAGTGGGATTTTGCTGTACATATTTCATCCGTCTGTGGTCTCCACGGATTGTGGTGGTGGTTCCTAATCATGAGATTAAGAAACAACCGTAATCTCATGATCTCGGACTGGCTGGAAATATGTCGAGCAAAAATTTGACTTAAGTACGTGAGTTAACCTTTACTTAATACGAATAACTTACATTCGGATCAAATTTTAACCGCTTCTAAAACAAAACATTTTAAAGATTTTTAGGACATAAGTACTTAGAAACTTAAAGGTAAACTTGGTAAAGAATGTATGTAGGTGTTAGAAAATTAATACAATATCTGAGCGACAGTAACACATGATTATTCTTTTTTAAACAGATGTAATGGAATGCAGAAGCAATTGTGTAAGAGAGAAATGGAGAGTGCTACATGATAAGCCCGAAACATTGCTATCAAATATTTTTTTTATATAGTTAGTTCTTATTCGATGAAATATTATCTTTTTCTCTCTGAGTCAATCAATGTCACGTCACATTATATCAGAATGTGGTCTGTGATATCATCTTAGACTATGGAATTCATTGACTTACAAATAAATGGACGACGGGTCTAATACAAAAACCACGAAAAAAATGTCCCAAGTCAACCTATTCGAAATTTAAATTGTAATGTCATCGCAGTATCGCGCTTAGAAGAACAAATGAAGACTAAAGCGGAGTGTCGCGCTCTGTATACGAATTTAGCGCCTTACAAGTGCGGACACTTTTTAGCGCGGACCCGACGTCCATATAAATTGTAAGTCAATGATGGAATTTTATTAATTATTTTCCATCCTCTAAGGATATCATACAGGGTACTTGTTTTAACAGGGTTTGCATATACATATTTTTAATGACTGTATAAATAACAACTGATTTTGAAATAAATATTTTTTTATTAAAAAAATAGAACCGATTTCAAACTTTGCTTATGTTTACATACATACAAGCTGAAACTAAAAAGTTAACAATAACAAGGCGCGAAAACGGATTCATCCCCTAATTTGCTACCCTTAGAGGTGGAATATTTTCTTCAAATTTAAATGTGACCAATACTGATACCCTCTTTCAAAAAAAATATCATCAAAATGGGTTCACAAAAAATACTTTTTGAAGTTAGTTAATAAAATAACATACATACATAATTATGATACATGATACATACATACATACAGAAAATGACTTCGAGGATTTACAATATTGCAGTTTGTTACCTTCCGGTTTGTGTTGATGGTATTATAAGTAAATATTTTCCCCGATAAACTACATTTTTACAGTCTAAATACCATTATTATCAAAGAGAAAGAGTCTCAGTACGCCTAACACGTGTAACTAAATTATTAGTAAGTAATGCTATATCTACCGTAATAAATCCATTTTTAATAAATTCAAAACATTTAAAAAAAATTTATTAATTTACAATAAATCCAAAATTTGCTCTCCATGTACAAAAATTAGGTTAAACTTATGTAAGTTTATCCTGATTTTCCTTATGTAGTTTATCCTAACTTGTGTAAGGTTACTGATTTTCCTATAAGGAGAGCAAATTTTTTCTAATTGCAAGGAAGTTAGAGTTGTTATGTGATTATAAAATTTATATAATAGCCACCCTTCGAGGTGGAAAATTTTCTTCAAAATTAAATGAGACCACTACTGAGGTACCCTCTTTCCAACAAAAAAGAATCATCAAAATCGGTTCATAAATGCCCGAATTATCGCGTAACATACATACAAATAAAACATACAGTCGAATTGTAAACCTCCTCCTTTTTTTGAAGTCGGTTAAAAACGAATACAATTTTCTGATTGAACTTACATTTGAAGCAACTTTGGGCCGCCTCTAAAACAAATCATGCAAAGTTGTTTGAATTTTAGTTGGTATTTAAGGAATGTCCAACCTCCAGTAAAATACGTTTTTTTCTTCTCCTTTACCTTAGTCTGTAAATTATAATTTCATAAACCATATCACAAAGGTTTTTTTTATAACATCAAGTGTCGGGACGAACAAGTCGTGCTGATAGTAAGCTACACGCCTGTCCATAACAGTTACAGTGCCACTCAGAGCTTTAAATTGAAAGATCTGAGGGGCAATACCACTGCGCCCGTCACCCTGAGACATAAATTGACAAGTCCCATTTGTCTTTAATTTCACCAGCACCCTTACACTTCAAAACCGGAACACAGTAATGCTGATATTACTGCTTGGCGGCAGAAATAGGTAAGGTGACAGTACTTCTCTGGACGAACTCTTTCACAAGGAGCTGTACTGCTTCTAGGTGTTCTCTTTAGTTTTAAACCAAAATTATATTGTCTATGGTGCTCGCTACTGAACTGATAAATTAAAAAAAATAACGTCGTTATTTTGCTAATTAAAATATCAAATATGACACTACTCAAACTCAAACGCTATTCTCTCTCCTGATTGATTAAATTGGCCTAAAGGTCTTGCAACCGGGCCATAAACTTTTATAAAAAAAAACGGTCAATTCTATCTCTTTGATTTCTTGTTATGTAACATTTGTTTGACTGTCGTTTCAGTTTCTTGCCATGGATTGCTGTCAAGATATACATTAAATATTGATGGTGTTTCATTATTTTATGTGCTTGTAGAAAAAATATCGTATGCAACCATTACTTAATTAGGTCTTAAAATCTCGTACGTTTTACTTTGGCCACTCGGCAAGCACGACTTTGAGAACCCTCATTATACATAGATTGCATAAAATACTATTTTATAATTATTAATACAAAGATCGAACACTCAGAAAAAAATCCTTCAATCCGGCCGGATTCGAACCGGTCGTCTTCTAGTAAACCATGCCAGACGCTATGCCATTCAATAAAACACTTAATAACAGTGAACAGCCATATCTCTAGCCAGGGCTGAAAGCTGTAAAGGAGCCTAACTGGGTGACGAAATACTTTCACAGATTTCTCAAATAGGCGCAACGGCCAGAAAGTCGTTAAAAACCAGATATAAAGATTCGACAAGCACATGGAAGAATTCGTGAGGTCCGCTGGTTCGGTCGTTTGCTAGAAGACGTCGGTTCGAATACGGCCGTATCGAAGGAATTTTTTCTAAGTGAAGTGAAGTTTTCGATCTTTGTATTAATAATTATAACAAAGTAGAGTAACTTCACAAAAAAATTAATATCGTGGCAGTGAAACATCCTGGCATTCAATAAAACACTTAATTGCTCTTTTATAATATTAAAAATTGGACCAACAGGTATTGGGGGATCCTGTGCAAAACGAAAATTTTATTACAAACGTAGTATTAAAAATCGAAGAAAGCCGTAACAAGAGAAGACAACAAACTAAGTGAATATAGGGGAGTCCCGCACGAAGGTCTATGTAACAGGGAAACATGACAAAACAAAAAAGTCTAGTACTTAATTTAATTTTGATTCTATAATTCGACTTTGAATATTAGTAATTGAATATTATTATTAATAATACTATTTGTTTTAAGCCTTTAAAACGGGAACCAAACACTTTAAAATTAAATATCATTACATTTCTTTTTTGTTATTTAAAAAAAAAATCTCGAAGAAAATCTTACCAACGTTTCACTAAAAATGGGTAATAAACACACAAAAATAAAATAAAATAAATGTATGTTCATCTTTGCTACATTTGGAACATGAAATAAGAATTCGTAATATAAAATATCCACAGCATTTATTCAAACACTTTATATTAAGATGGTGTTTACAATATGCAACATGGAGAATTAATTGCCTAATTAAAAACAACAACATCAAACAAACGATACACAGAAATAGCGACCAAAAAATAACTTCGTTTAGATCTCTTGTTTTCTGTAAGTTGTCATACCAAGCGACATAAATGTGGGTGTACATAAATAACAATAATAATCTTCATTTATCTTCAAGCATGGTTTCTTAAATAATAGTTGCTGGAGCCTCCTTTTAAGTGTAACCAGGAGGCGCCGTTCTTTCTTAGGTACACGTTTCAAAAGAAACTTAATTGGCTAACTTAACCAACCAAAAAATAATTACTAAGTACTTAATTAAATATATAATAGTAAATAATAATACAAAATTACACACTAAACTCACTTCCTTTTTGTATTAGCTTATAATCAGTTATTTCGTATAATCGTTATCAAACATGGTCCTCAGTTATTTTTACTAAGGTAAACTGGTCGATTTGTAGTGAAATAATTGACGACACCCGTCAATTGTTTCGAATTCGGACACGCCAATCGCACCGCAGTTGTCACAGTAATGATTTGGCAGAATGGCATGACATTTCGTCTCTATTGCTGGTTATATACTCGATGGCTACATCCCTGTCCATAATAGTTCATGCCTGTCAATGCGGAGCAGTGCACTGTCGGATTCGGATGTGCTCCACTACACAGTAAGAATTATAAAAATTCGCGACACGCGCGGCAATAGCCGCTGCGCGTAATTGATTATGGGTTCCCAGCAACTCATAGACAATGAACTTCTGGCGTTCATACAACACGCCATCGATACTATGGACTAGGTCAGCATCGTACAGGTCTGCTGTTAAAGGAGACCGACCCAGACTATGTTCCTGCTTTCGTGTCAAGCAAGCGGGCACTTTCGACCACATCGACGGCACCAGGCTGCTGAAGGACATCACGTCCATGAAAGCAAGCCTTGCTGAAGATCACTGTAAATTGGACGAGGTCTCGAACAATATCATCCGTGAGTTGCGTTACTAGGTAATGCGGCTTCGGTAAGTAGGTCACCCGGGGCCTGTAAGGTGAATACTTGTCGCGGGGCGCAAAACGCATCTATCGGCAGTGGCAGTGCGTCGGCCCATACGTCGCCGACTACTGTCACCACGTGCGTTTCCCCGCGCCCTTCCCCTCGTTCTTCCGCCCCGGCGGCGGCGTCACGCGTGAGTGACTACGCTACTGTGCTCCACAACCACAACCCAGCAGTTACCAACAAAGGAGAAGAAAATGAAAAAGAAACGTATACTCATCTCTGGAGCTGTGTCGTCAGTACCACCGAGAAGAGTTGACCAGTGCGACGAGGACGGTTTCAAAAAGGTGGAAAGGAAAAAAATTTACACCAGCCTTAATGTCTTTTTACAACACATGACATTTTCATTCATTTTCGATGTATAAATAATAACGCACACAGTCAATATGGTCACGCACTAGGGAAACACTGCGTCGAGGATGCCATAGACACACACATAGACAACCACAAATTACACCCAAACTCACTAGAGAAGTAGATGTAGGTCATGTAAATATTTCTCCCGGTCCGGGAATCGAACCCGAATCAAACCTCTGCGTGGCAGTCCGACATGGTAATCATTCAACCACGGAGGCAGTTTGTATACGAATTAGAAACAACCGTTACGAATCTGAAACAAGTAGCGTCAAATCCTCATCGTATGGCAATAAAATTGTACAATAATTTACCCATTAATATTAGAAACACAGAAAAAGACACTGACTTTGAAAAAATATTGAAATAGTCATTTAATTAAAAAAAGTTCATACAATATAAATAAATACATATTTGATAAGAATTTGGTGAAATAATATAATGAACGACATTACTAGAGTATTTAGACTAATTTAGAGTAGAGTATATTTTTAAATTATGTTATGAAATCTCCTTTGATATTTGCTTAGAGTGGCTAAGTAGCAGTAGAGCTTGTTGTGAAAGAGTTCGTCCAGGGAAGTACTGCCACCTTACCTATTTCTGCCGCCAAGCAGTAATGTCAGCATTACTGTGTTCTGGTTTTGAAAGGCAAAGGTGCTGGTGAAATAACAGGCACATAGGATTTGTCAACTTATATCTCAGGGTAACGGGCGCAGTGGCAGTGCCCCTCGGATTTTTGCGATTTAAAACTCTGAGTGGCACTGCAACTGTCATTAGGCGTGTCACTTGATGAAGGTAAAAAAAAAACAAAAGGTAGACCAATGGCAGACTTTAATACAGTAAAAACATAGAAATTAAAAAAAATGTGAGCGTGTTTTCGTTAAAGTTCATTTTTGTACAGATTTTTGCCTGTACAATTTTTGTAACATAATATTTGTTAAATAAATAAGTCAATATGGTCAATATACATAATGCTTGAGATCGCCAAGATGGAGTGGGACAGTGCTGTCGGTTAAAAAATGAGGGTTTAAGTATGAAATGAAAATTCCAACAAAAAATGTTTTTAAGAAGTTGATATTTATTTAATCAAAATTACTCATGCTCATGCTCATTAATTCCCTTAGGCTCAGTTTAAATTGCGGCGGAACAGAAGCGAAATTAGTTTCGCGAGAAATCGAACTTGTTCGAAAAGAAACGGACCTTGTTCGGCCCGTCACTTGGTATTATGAAAAAAAAATCTTCTACATGTCAAGAACAATTTTACATGATAAAAAAAGACGTGGATATTATTTTATTTCGCTTGTTTGTGAAGCAGAAAAAGAAAAAGAGAAAAGGATGAACAAAAAAAGGATAAATGTTTTTTTTATAATATCAAATGACCGGACGAACAAGTCGCGTGTGCCCGGTGGTAAGCTACACACCTGTCCAGAACAGTTGCAGCCACTCAGAGCTTTAAATCGCAAAGATCTGAGAGGCACTCCCACTGCGCCCGTCATCCTGAGACATAAATTGTCAAGTCCTAGGTACCTGTAAATTCACCAGCACGCTTACCCTTCAAACCAAAACGCAGAAATGGTCACATTATTGCTTGGCGGCTGAAATAGGTAAGGCATAGGCAGTACTTCCCTGGACGAACTCTTTCACAAGGAGTTTTTCTGCTATTTTTACTACTTGTGAAAGAGAGTGTGTGAGTAAAGTCACGCTAGTGTTGCTTAATTTCGTAGTGTGCGTGTATAGCGACACGATCATAATTTCAATAAGAAAGAAAATATCCATAATATTAACCTCTAATTAAGCTCTAAAGCTAAGTCCAAATTCATGGTACCACGATTTCGTTTAACCAAGATAAACAACTCTTTTATGGAGAACTGTACGTACGTTACGTATACGTTTTTACAATAAGATTCCGGAGTATATATTAAGTTTATCATTTCCTAAGTTTAAAAACTACATTAAAAATATTTTGATCCAAAAATCACATTACAAAATTGAAGACTACGTGTTAGATATATGAAATTAGATGTATGGAAAGACGACATGGCTCCAGAATCGACACAAATTTGATCCAAAGTGTATTCCATAGCATTTAAGTTTATTTGAAAAGAGCAATCCCTAGAGTTTCTTGCTCGTTCTTCTCAGGGAGGTCAGCGTAGTGAACGAGCAGTAGCTTAAATGTGACGTTTTCAAGTGTTAATTTATTTTACCTATGGAATAAATAATCTTTGACTTTGACTTTGACTTTGATCAAGAAATGCATTAGTTTATTGGCATTTTATTTGTGTGCTTGCCTCATCCTCCGCAAAAGTGGCAGACTTTTTAGTTTTAAGAATTAAAACTAGCGTCGCCCCCGGTTAGTTAAATGCTCTAACATCGGTAAATTTAGTACTTCTACGAAACATTTCTAGCAATAATTAATGACCACGTGATATTAATAACGTAATCTTTTAAGATACCTAAAGAGGACTTACCCCCTCTTTACATTTATGTTAGTGGTATATACTTTTATGTTTAATTAAAAAATGCTTTAACCCTTTTGACAACATTGGAAATATACACTACTTTACAAAAATGGTAATGTACCATTTAATAAAAACATGAAATTCATCATCAACAGCATCACACCATTTTAGTCACACAATGATTAAATCACGAGAACAATTATTTAATTTGCTACCTCTGATATAAATTTCGCACAAATTAAGTTTTTTGTCAATCAAGCTGAAGAATCTTACACTTGACATGTTCTCTTAATCCAGTACTTAAAATGGAATTAATTATTTATATTTTGTCAACATTTTTGGTAAGTCATTTGTTGTTTTATGAACGGTTGCTAAGATCTCTTTACCGTCTATCTGTCGGCCTGCTACTTTCCTTTTTCTTTTGTTTCATTATAAGTTGTAGTCAAAATGGTTGTTGATTTCACTAGTACGTAAACACTGTTTGTTTGTTTTTCTTTTTAATTTGCATTTTTCTTATAATTATTAGTACAAAGATCGAATGGCAAACAAAAATTCCTTCGACCCGACAGTACTTGAGTCTGCGTCCATGCTGTACCGTAACGTCGCTCTGTTAACTGAGCTACAGGCCTAGTCAATTAAATTCTTTTATGTGTCTGTTATATGTCCTGTCGGATTGAAGGAATTTTTCTTCGTATTCGATTTTTGTATTAATAATTATAACAAACTAGCGGAAATACTTCACAAAAAATACATGAATATTACGGTAATAAAACATACATTGACAATTTTATTAGGGGTTAAAGTATGAAATTGCCGTTTCATTGCAATAGGTTCATTGAATTTTCATAGAATCGTCATGGTTTGAGGTTTTCGAATGAAACTTTTTTCAAATGGTTTCTGTGATTTTTTTCTAATTTGAAACATTTGAATATCGACTTTCAATTGTTTTTGTTATTCA
>NW_020653993.1:6528602-6543527 GCF_003589595.1 Hyposmocoma kahamanoa
TTTCAGTACAAATCGGCAATTTCATACTTTAACCCCTATTATTTACACAATAACAGCTCAGTATAGAGTACTAAAAAAACCGACCTCGTAAGTTTATTTGCCAAGTTTTTTTAAGTATTCAAATTTTTTTAAAAACAAGTAAAATAAAGTACTTAACTATCTTATTCTAATATTTTTCTACTATACTAATATTACGACTAAGTACTTGTAATCAACAAAAACTTGAACAAAAAATATTCTATTTAGAATCGATTAATTGAATGGAATACTTGTGTTTACGCGTATTCCGTTCAATCATTCGATTTGGAGCGAGCGGAAGGAGGTTTCCATCACCAAATAATTCTTGTGACGTCATAGCGGGTACAAAAAATCTACCAAAAGTCTATCTAGATATATACATATGTCTGTGGTTACCGGGTAACATATATACAAAAAAAATAGTTTTAAACTTTTGTTTTATAATTAACACCATTATCTTATGGCCTGAAATAAAATGACATTATTATTATTAAAACTAGGGAACTCATCAAAATCAGCAATTAAGGACGTTATTAATAACTAGTACAGTATTTTAGTCGCAGTAGAGCTCCCTGTAAAAGTGTTCGTCCGGGAAATACTGCCACCTTACTCATTTCTGCCGTCAAGCGGTTATGTGAGCATTACTATATTCCTACTTTGAACGGTAATACCAAGCGACGGGACGAATAAATAAATAAATAAGCGACAAACACACCTGTCCATAGCAATTGCAGAGCCTTGAGTGGCTTTAAATCACAAAAATCTAAGGGGCACTGCCACTATGCCCTCAGCCTAAGACATAAGTTGACAAGTCCCATGTGCCTCGCAGTAATGCGCACGTTACTGTAAAGTGGCAGTACTTCCCTGGACGAACTCGTTGACAAGCAGCTCTACTGTTACTAGATCTTCCACTGCCTTTCTGTCCTTATAAGACTACATAAAAATTGTCTAATTTTTGTTAAATACTTTTAAGTACGTCCTTACTATTGATCAATTGACTCTATTTTTAAACCCATTTAATTCTCAAATTGTAAATATTACGTCATTTCAAAGGCGTAATGGTGTAAACTGTAACATCCTTCTTATTATTTTTGCAGGCAGGTGAAGCGGCGGGCCATATCAACCATAATACAATAAATACAGTAGAGTCACTGTATGGCGGAACTCATCCTCGGGTATTTATTGGTAGCAAATACAATTTACAGAAAACCAATATAAATCATAATACTACCCCCACTGAATGCTTGCTTGTCAGCACAGAATTGAGCTGCAAGCATGCAGCACGCGTACAACACACATGCTGCGCGTTCGCGGCGCAGATCCGTACGCACCCTAACATTTTATTATTAAAGGAAAGTGGGTGAGATACAATAAACAGGATTCGTCCTCGGCAATTCAAATAGCAACGTATCTTGGACATTAGAAAATAGTGCTGTACGACAGGTTTCAATAAACATGTACTATGTTCCATACCCATTTGCCCTTTTCTGTTTACGACATATTACTTATTTGATTTAAATTACCTACCTTCTATGTATTACAATAAGACGTTCAAATTCCAATGGTTTACAATTCAAATGTATTTTTACAGTATTTTCAAAGAATAATTGATGACAACACCAATTCTACTGACATAATACCGATTAACGGACCATTGAACGAAGTTCTACAAGGTGATGATGAGTATACTTTAGGCGGAGAAGTTGGTGAAGAATTTACGAATCCTTTAGACAGTATGTCTCAAGCCAGTATGCTCAGAAATTCATGCTGGGATCCGAACACAGGTTTAGGCTACGCCAGGAAGTGCAAGCAAGCTTGTAGAACCACTTATTCAACTGTTTGCTCACAAAGAAGATGCCCCAATGGTGTCTATAATAGAGCTTATGCATTTTGTAGGATAACTTGCAGATTAAAGTTTTGTGTATAAAGGATTTGGTGTTTTGATGCGTTTTTGTTTTTTATTACCCGAAACACATCCAACGTCCCCACTCTAATACCAGCTATGGTACTAGCGTTTAAACAATGTGGTCAATACAGCTTTCGTCAAATGTGGCGATCCTCTGAGCATTGAGCCAGTTCAGGTGGGGTAGAACCTTTGGTGCGAAAGATTACAATCTACCTTTGTCCCGCTTTCTGAGAGTCTCCCACCTGGACACGAAATGCCATGACCGATCTGGAAGTCGTTAAAAAGGCTTCGCACACAGGTTGGTCAGAGTAAGACCAATTTGTTCAGGTGGGGAATTTCGGATGGTTCTCACCTAGATGATTCAAACGCCTTAATTCTCTATGATGATTCCTGGGAATTCCGTGTTAGACTTTGCGCAAGTGGGTTTCAATTCCGTTTCCAAATGGCTTTCTCACAACCTCGTCACCCTCAACATGGGAAAAACTATGTATCTCACGTTTTCACTCACAAGTCGTGGTTAATCATCCTCCTCTGCATTCTCTATAACTGCACATTCGTGTCCATCTTTTTCACATGATTCCTGCTCCTGTCCGTCTTTAGTCCGTACACACTGTGTGAAGTATCTGGGTGTCCAGCTGGATAACACACTTTCCTTTCGCTATCATATTGATGGTCTGACCCTGAGATTACGCAAATTGATTTTCATTTTTAAACGTCTTCGCCACGTAGCAGATGTGAAAGTTTTAAGAATTGTGTATTTAGCACTGTGCCAGTCCCTCACATCCTATTGCATCTCTGTTTGGGGTGGCTCCGCCAATCGGCATCTACTTAAGCTGGAATGCACTCAACGTGCGATACTCAAGGTGGGTTGGTCAGATACCCGACCTATGACCTTTATAAAACCTGTGAGGTCCTCTCATTACGACAGCTTTTTATTCTTCAAATAGCTTTGATCACGCATACTCATATCCTATCCTAACATATACATATTAAGATTAATCACTTTCTAAGTTTAAAACTTGCATCAAAAGTATTTTAATTCAAAAGTCATATTACAAAATTGAAGAGCATTTGTTAGATCTTTCCGTATGAAAGACGACATGAGTCTTGATTCCATACAATTATGATTCAAAGTGTATTTAAGTTTATTTGAAAGGAGCAATCCTTAATTTCTTGCTCGTTCTTCTCAGGGAGGTCAGCGTAGTGAACGAGCATCAGCTTAAAAAATGACGTTTTCAAGTGTAAAAATTTTACCTATGGAATAAATAATTGTTTGACTTTGACTTGAGTTAAAACACAATATAGAAACTTAAGTATAATAGTAAAATATGCGCAACAGGCAGCTTTATTGCTTTGTAGCAATTTCTTTCAGGCAACCTTAGGATAGAATTTAAGATTTGCAAAAAGGGTGCAACCAAAGAATATCATCATGAGTACAGTAAATGATAAGTAGTAATAAAAATATATAAATGGATAGACGTATACATACAATTTTTTTAAATAAATTAATAATAATATTAAATACTTATTAAATATACGATATATAAGAAAAAAAATTAAATATGAACATGGGAAATAAATGAAAGGTTAGTGCAGTGAAGACGAAACTTAGGAGATGAGGAAGTGATCCTTGACACGTTGTTGAACGAATCAAGAGAAGGCGATCGTCGAACAGATTCAGGGAGAGAATTCCACAGTCTGATCGCAGAAACGGTAAAAGTTGGAATAAAAGTTAGAGATATGAGAGGGGATGTTTAATATCATAATATCAGAGTGTAGAAGAGTGGAAAGTAAAGCGATCTTTAAGATAAAAACGCGTAAAGGGATAGAATAGAATGGATAATATGAATTCTCATGGATAGCCATTTAAGTTGTGCGCGAAATTGGGAGACATGGTCAAATTTACATAGTCTGAAGATGAACCTTACACATATATTTTGGAGCCGTTCCAATTTATTGAGCAGGATAACTGACAAATCAGGGTAGCAAACATCAACATAGTCCAGTATCGGATGGAGAATGCTCTGGGCCAAAGTAATTTTAGTTTTAGTCGGCAAAAAGTGTTTAAACCTTCTCAGAGAAAAATGTGCACCAAACACCTTTTTGCTAACCCTAAACCCAAATTTGTATTACAATTAATCACATTATTTTTTCATTTCAAATTCTCAATAATCAACCTCTCCTGCACGTGGTATACCCTGCTCCTATCGACGAGGCTCTGGTGACCCGCCAACATGCAATGGATCAGCGTGACGAGCAAATGGTGTAACCCCCCAAATGATTACCACAGAAAATTATTCTCAAATTCCCAGTGGCGCTAGTAGCAACCACGGCGCTGACGGATGTCGTGGAAGCTCCTAGCACCAGGGGTTCTAATCTCCGGGTGGGATTCGACTGTCGAACGACTATAGGCCCTGACAACTTGCTCGAAGATGTGGTCACTTACTATGAATAGGCCTCATAAGAAGCTCAAAGTCGCTCAACGCGCTATGGTGCGAGCAATGCCCGGTATTTCTCTACGTGATCGAGTCAGAAATGAGGAGATCTGTAGAGAACGAAAGTCACCGACGTAATTCAAAGGATTAGCTAGTTGAAGTGGCAGTGGGCACATTACTCGTAGAACTGACGGCCGTTGGGGCAGAACGGTTCATGAATGGAGACCACGAACCGGAAGGCGTTCAGTGGGAAGACCCCTACTAGATGGACTGATGACCTGGTGAGGGCGGCGGGTAACCGATAGATGCACGTCGCTTTCGACCGACTAGTCTGGCAATCTTTTTATGTTCAGCAGTGGACGGCTTCCGGCTGATATAATGATGAAATAAAAAAATATAGAAATTATATATAGCTATACGTTTCAAACGATGGCCCATCTCATATCGTGTATTGAGTGCCCTAACACCTGAACGCTTGAGGATTTAATGGCTGATAGAGCCGCGGTCTGCGACGTAGCTGACTTCTGGTCCACAATAGTATATGCTATCGATACAATAAGAAGAAGAAGTACAGCCAATGGCATATCAACCTTGACACTTCGTTCTTATATCTTATCTAATCTTACCTTGATGTGCTCTTAACTCTGCGCCATAGTAACCATATAGTAATTAACTGCCATTTGATGATTTACAACGTGGTTGCGTTTAAAGTAAAATATTTTTCCATTTCTCAATTCAGATGACTAATTTCTAACTTGCTAAAAACTTTACTCAAAGTAAAAAGAACTTAAGGTGTATCGTGTTGGTTAAAATTTACGCCACTTAAAAATAACTGGTGTATCGCTTTTGCTAAAATTCACTAGGGACAAACACGGTACCTCCCACGTAAATTGTTGTAAATCTAAATACCATTTTTGCTTTTTAACCTAATTTTATCTTTTTTTATGCATATAATATAGGTTCCATGTTTAAAAGTTAAAAAATCATTTTGTTATGTTTACTTTCAAACATGGAACCTATAATATACAAAAAAAATTAAGTTAGAAAGCAAAAAGTTGTATTTTGACTTACGTCTGTGTATCGACGGACTTAAGGTGTATCGTTTTTGCTAAAATGTACTCGAGACAAAAAGGACTTGAGGTGTATCGCTTTGGCTAAAATTTACCTCAGATAAAAAGAACATGCATGCACGCCGCCCACGTGGTCTGCTATTTCAGAAAAGTCGTTTGTGGTATGGCGCTGGGAGTGTTAATGTGCTTCTATCTGCACGTTGCTGTTGCGTAAGGTTGACGTAATTACATTTATAGATTTAATTAAGGAACGTTTGTCATTCATTCATAACCTAATTCATTTATGGGCCTTTTACAGAACTCACAATATTTAAAAAAAATATATAATAAATATATTCCTTTCATGGCGTAGGTGCCGTATAAAATGATTAGGCATTCTATAAAATGTCCCAATTTTCGGTCACTTGGTCATTTTGTCAGTATATTTAACTTTGACCGTTTTGGTTTCATACTCAGCGTAAATCGTTTAATATAATAATATCAGTCTTGTTATTTTTAATGAGGCAATTAATCCATCATGTTATATCCATGTTTAACTTAGTTTTCCAGATTTGCAGGAAAGCGTGTTAAATAATTTTACACGTTTAATTAATTTGAATTTATTAATCATTTTTATTCTGCGTTTAATAAAATGAGTTTATTTGTTGGTTTTAATTTCTTTTTAATGAGTACTATAGCAATTGTTATGACGACATCGGTAAGTTTTTTTATAATGCGAAGTGACGGGACGAACGAGTTGTGCGTCTGGTCAAGCAACCCTCCTGTCCATAGCAGCTCCAGTGCCAGTCAAAGCTTTAATAAAAAAAAATCTGAGGTACCTACATTGTCATCGTGACACAAAAAGGCGGTCTCTCACCGGGAGCATTCGCCTATAATGTAACAAACAAGATTCGATTTTGATCATTACGTTACAATACTACCTTACTGACTGACGAGCATTCGCCTGTAATGTAACAATTCAAGATTCGATTTTGAGCATTACGTTATGATGTTGCCTCACTCACTGACGAGCATTCGCCTGTAATGCAACATACAAGATTCGACTTTGAGCAATACGTTACAATACTACCTTACTGACTGACGAACATTCGCCTGTAATGTAACAATTCAAGATTCGATTTTGAGCATTACGTTACAATATTGCCTCACTTACTCACTAACATTCGCCTGTAGACGAATCAGTTGTTTTTACAATGTCAGACGAAACTGTCGTGGTTCTGAGCGCGGCAATATTAATTCAACTATGTTATTTACGTCAAAAAAAGCAAAAGAAGCGATATAGGCCTCACAACCTATTTCATGCTCGGCGTGATATAGGCGGATTGGATATATTAGAAAGAATCAACCGACGCATAAGTAAACAAAAATTATTTGTAAGAATGTCTTCATCGGATATTGAGCATTTAATAAATCTAATTGGACCATATGTTAAAAACAAGATATCAACTATAGAAAACTCACTCACTTGTAAATGTTACAAGTTGTATCATTACAGGTTGCGGACTGCAACGCTCGGTTCTCCTCACTCACTGATGTAATGCTCGAATCTGAACTGTTACATTACAAACAAATGCTCCTGGTGAGGGACCGCCTTAAGTTGACAAATCCCGTGCGCCTGTAATTTCAACAGCACCCTCATTACCCTCCAAAATAGGAACGCAGTAATGCGCACATTACGACCAAATCAGGATTGCGAACTCGGGAGGAGAAATCAATGGATCACCTGCTTAAATTATACAACTTTTTTTCCCAGTACTTGGAGCCAACCATGGATTCTATATCTATGGAGCCAACAGACCTCCTTGACTTGCAAGATATGAATCAACTTAGAGTAAAAACGCAGGATTTGGACGTAAGTGATAAACTATACAGAGTATTCCATAACCGACAAAAATTTAGAGGTAAAATTTTTTTATCGTGTTGATGGCTATGGCTATATTTTCATACTTATAAAGGCTGATGCATGTGACACCGTCCCGGGGCCGGCCTTCACAATTCCACCGTGTGCCGGCCGGGTTTTTTTTTTTGTTATTTTTCTCTTGAGTGATGATAAGGTATAATTATTAATGCAATTTTCACAACTTGAGTTGCCAGCTATTGCAATAGATCTTGATCACGAAGTATTGGAAACACAAATTGAAACTAGAAAAAGAAGATAGTGTGTACATCCTGTCTGGAGAAAAAGAGAATCCGAAAGAGAATTCGCCACGTTCTGCAAAGATTTATTAGATTACGAGAGCATTTTGCGCTTGCACTGTCAACTACACGTTGACTAATGCCCGTCAAATGAATTCATATTACGGCGTGTCGCGATCGGGCCGGGATGGAAGCGGGAAAAAACACTCGACGCCATGCCCCGACCGTGCCTCGGTCGTGACACCGACTCCGCCCGGTCTAACCTAATATTCATTCAAAGGCATATATAGAATATTTGACCGTGTCACGGCCGGCGCACGACCGGAGCACGGGCTGGCCCCGGCACGGTGTAACATAAATCAGCCTTTAATGTTGTGGAAACTAAAGTGTAATCGTTAAGTGCATCCAGGCAATTATTCCGTAAATATAACAGATATCAAAAACCTTTTCATCACACTTGCTCGTAAACAGTACCATAACATGCAGGCAAAGTCGATCGTAATGTTCTAAATTATGCGCATAGGCCTTTTATTACATTATCGCCAAATAAGTTTTTAGGTTCGAAAAATCTGAACGTATATTTGAAAGAAGAAGAAGAAAGAAAAAACCTTATAACTAATTACAATCTAGCCATTTTACAAGACTAATAAACAATTTTAATTTAACATAATTTCCTAACATACAAGTAACTTATATAAAGAAATGGTCCATTGACAAAATATCTTTTAATATATACGGCATAGTTTTTTATCACTTTATCAACGGGCTCTATATCCAAATCGCGATGCAGATCATCGTTTCGTATATACCAAGGAGCACCCACAATATTTGATTTTGGAACCGTTGTATTATCTGTATGTTGCTTTTAGCGGCACGCCCCCTACGCTAGATACCGTAAGTCCACACTGGTATAAGGACCTGTTTATACAATAATTTATTTACTGCACTCAGATAGCGTAGAGCATTAGCCGCATAGCCAATACTTTTTCTTGAAACGTATGCCATTCTTCTTTTTTGTTCTTGATGTGAGCTTTCTAGGGTAGCTTCACGTTGAGGGTCATACCAAGATATTTGGCGTTGTTTGTTTCCAATGTACAGTGCACAGTAGTCTTTTTTTTTATAACTGAAGTCACTGTGCACTGATTTGGTTTCATGTAGTTTTATTCGCCACTTCTAGATCCGCTCATGGAATTGATGAGTGGCTTTTTGAACGTTACTGACCTCTTCCTTGTGGTTATTTCGTACAGCCATAATTGCTGTGTCACCCGCTAAAGTAGTAACAGTATTGTCATCTGGTATATCGCTTGTATATAAAAAATAGAGAATTGGACACAAGACACTTCTTTGTGGCACTCCAGCATTTATTTCTTTTATAGTTCTGAATATGCGTCTTCTTGTCGGATTCTGAAGTACCTACCGCTTAAATAGAACTCCAGGAGGTTTGTGTATTGGTACGAAAGAATATTTCTTAGTTTATATATTAGGCCTTCGTGCCAAACTTTATCAAAAGCTTGAGCAACATCTAAAAAGATTGGGGAACATTCTTTTCCTCCATTGCCTGTTCTATGGTATTGGCTATTCTGTGCACTGGATCAATAGTGAAGTGGCTTTCTCAAAAACCAAATTAGTGATCTGGTATAAGTTTATTTTCATATAGTATTGGTATCACCCTCTTGAGGAGAAGGTTTTCAAATAACTTTAACATCATTGGTAATAGTGAGATAAGCCTGTAAGACGTGACACCATGAGGCGGTTTACCTGGATCATTATTTCTCAATTTAGGAACGATCTTTTGCGATTTAAAGCTATGATTGGCACTGCAACTGTTATGGACAGGCATAGAGCTTACCATAAGGCGCAAGACTTGTTCGTCCCATATTAAAAAAAACTTTTTCGAGGTTGATTATGTAGAATTTCACCAGAAATAAGGTCGTATCCTGGAGATTTGTTTTTATTAATCTTCATTTTTATTTCTCTTTTTATATTTCGGGGGGGGGGGGGGGTTACAAGTTTTATTTTTCCGGCGAACTATTGTAACAAGTTTATTTCTGCTAGATTCAGATCAGTCTGATTTTTTTCACACAACAGTCTGATTTGATTGATTTCGTTGAAATATGTTCTCTAAATGTACAGCAATTTTGAGCATTTGGTATGCGTCTGTGCCTTTTATAACATTTTAGTTCGAGTTGTATTATGGAAGAATAACTGGCAATCTGTTTAAAATAAAGAACAAAAAACCCGCCATTTCCAAAATCGGTAAATGCTGTGTTATGATACGGTATTTATTCATACAAGATAAATTATCGGTGTATCTATTTCCTCGCAAGTGTGATGAAAAACATTGTATGTAACACGGGCGCCAAAAATTCCAAACCTCGAGTCATTAAAGGCCTAGGCCTTCGGCTTCAGGCTTTTAAAAACTCTCGTTAGTAATTTCTTATGTACCTCCCTCAATGCATAATGTACCTTTAAACTGATATCGAAAGTACATTACCTAATGAATAAAACGACATCAATAACATTTTAAAAACAAAACCAGAAATATATATAATAGAATTTTAACGTTAAACGCTCCCATGCATTTAATATGACATTCGTAGAGGCTTTAGGCCCCATTTATTCGACACGAATTTCATCACGCTTAACCGACCGATGAAATTCGTGAGCGCCTGAATAACTGGGCGCTGAGTTAAAATTTGGGCGTAGAACAACAATAAGTTAACAAATAACGAAACTGATATAAATAAAATAATAAAACTATCTTCTACTTAACTGAATAAAAACATAGTGACATATTTTGTGTTTAAGAGTCTATACAGCCGCAAATGGCTTTGGTGGATTCCGCATATACAGTGAAAGCATTGAATCAACCATTTTGGAAAATATATACACAGTAAAATAAAGATATACACTGATTGCCATACGGTGTGAAAACACTATTCTTATAAATTATCCACGGTAGAAAAAAAACACAAACTTGCCTCGAAATTTTACAAGAAAACCGCTGTATTCAATAGGCGCTGTATTCAATATAAAATGATTATTTTTAATATCAACTGAAGTAAATAGAGCACGTATAGTATGCGACACGTTTTTCAAATGGATTTAATTTCGTTTGTAAAAAATACATTCCGAAATAAAACCAGTGACCCTGCTGCTCGGCCCAAGCAAAATGAACCGTATTACATAGAACCGGAAAAATCTGAGTTCGTGCTAAGATAGTAACGACTTTTAATTCAATAAAAGCGCAGCCAATAGACTTAATAGTTGACTCGAAATTAGTAGAGGTGAAGCTGCAGATCCTTGAACACCGCCGTAAAGTCGCTTGCTTATCGGTATTACACAGGATATCACGGAGAGTGTGCGAAAGAATTGCATGAATTAAATCCGCCTTCCCCTTTCGATGGAAGTTTCGAAGGACCAGACGTAGACTGGGGTTACATCCCTATATTGTGGATATTCCAAGGATTCACACGAAGTGCTTCGCTTTCATATTTATATGGTGAAGCTATGAAGTGGAATTCTCTGCCTGCAGACTTGTTTTCTGGTCGGTATAACTTAGACCTTTTCAAGACAAGATTGAATAGGTATTATTTAGGTGCGCATGCTCCATCGTCGACTTCATCATAACTTTCCATCAGGTGAGATGGAGGTCAAATGCTCACTTAGTCTTTAATAAAAAAAATCATATTAAATATATGGGAGCGTTTCACGTTAAAATTCGACACACACGTCTGGTACTCACTTGGTTTTAGGGTCTACTGAAAATCAGCGTCACAGCCTTTTCTCGGGGCGGTGACAATAGCTGCGTGGGATTCTTTTACATACGCCACAGCAGCACACATGACATTCACTCTAATTGTTTTAATGTAAAATATTTAATGTTTGCTTTGTTGTTGATTATGATTTTATTTTTATTTCATGTTTTTGTTTTGTTATTTTATTTCAATATTTTGTCATAATTTTGCTTCATCTTTCCTTTATCTTTCTTACTGGGTATTTTTATATTGTGGCGTAGTAATAAATGATTTCTAAATTTTGAATATTTCTAATTAATAAGTTATTGATGTCATTTTAATCATTAGGAGACGTAATTGCGATATCAGTTTAAAGGTTTTTGATATCTATTATATTTACGCCTGGACACACTTAACCATTACAACTTGTATTATCACACTATTGTATGTCAATCATTCAAGTTATCACTCCTAGCAGCAAATTTGTGCTGCTAGGAGTTTTAATTGGGGACCAGTTGTTATATATATGACGCTAGACTCGAGCATTAACTCTGAGTCTGGGTCTGAGTCTCTGTTTTCATGAATAGAGTTTTGTGAATTGGAGTCGACTCCAAAAATGTGGACTCCCGGACTCGAGTTTTTTACAACACTAGAGTAAGTACTTGGGAGGCAAATGCTCAGTCGGCTTTTCCTCGGTTAGCAGCCTTGCGAGGCTACTCGCTAAGTAAGCGACTATCGGCTATGCCTAATTATAAAAATACTATGATACATATTACTTAAATAAACAGGAATCGCATCCGCTACTAGGTGCTTAGTGGAAAATGCAAGCAACGAAAGGGTTTAACACCACAAACCGCCACGCTCTGGTCCAAAGCGGATTGAGTACTTCACAAGTTTCCTAGGAGCTGTGAACCTTTTCAAGGTGCAGGTTTCATCACGGTGTTTTCCCACATTGTTACCGAGTGACATCGCTACAAACTTTAACAAACGTTCACAAGGACTCCAACCGCCGCCCTCTCATTTGAGAAACAACCATTCTCCCATTGAGCTACTACCGCTAGTACAATTATTTGAACTTGACATACATATGCCATTATATGACTTACTTATTAACAATTTTTCAGAGTCCAGACGACGACAAAATATCTCTTAAAAGTGCAGGTGGTGCAAATGGTGCAGCTGGTTCAAGTAGAGTGTATTATCCTAACAGCGAAGAAGACTGCGCCGCTTGTGGCTGCTACTACCCTTATTATCCCCATGATGTGTGTCGAACCATAGAAAAGTGTACGAAAGCCTGCGAAGCAGTTTACGACATATTGTGCATAGATCCTCAAATTCAGCAAGCTATTAGGTGTTGGTTCTCTAGAACATGTCAAACCAATTGTTATACCACATTTGCGTATACAACTAAGGCCAAAAGTCTCACCGCAAAAGCTAAAAAACTTGCCTTTAACAATAACAACAACAACAACAATAATAATGGTTGGGGTGGTAATAACAATAATAATAACAACAATAACAATGGTGGGGGTGGCAATAACAATAATAATAACAATAATAACAATGGTTGGGGTGGTAATAACAACAACAATAACAACAATAATAATGGTGGTGGTGGTGGTGGTGGTGGCGGTGGTGGTGTTGTGTGCTTTCTATTTATTTGTGGGTGATTCTTTGAGATTACATTTACTGAGTGATTCCTCTATATAGCGCTAAATAATTTTAATTATGCAGTAATAAATAATAATCCCCCGAAACACAAACATATTTGCAGTAAAACATATATCTTAACATTCGACCTGAAACTGTTTAACATTCTAAATAAAATAAAAAATTTTACTTCTTTTATACAGTATTACAATATCTTCCGAACTTTTACTATAATAATAAGCTTGTGTTACGCACCACCACCGTTCACATAGAGATGCTGCATTTGTTTGATTTCGGTTCACAAGTGTGGTTCAAACCAGCCAACAAGCTGAGAAAAATAAAGATAATAATAATAAATAGACTTTTGTCGACACCCATTAAGGTGCACTAAGAAATTCTCACAATAATTATAATAATTAATAATAAAAATAATAATAATTCGTTTATTTGCTTAAAACATGGTATAACAAAGATGTCATAAGAGACGGTGCCAGTACAAACATGTTTCGCATATATTAAATAGTATGGAAATGTTTAGTTACGAGTACAATGTCAATCAGACTACCACAACACAATAATAAGAAAAAAATTCGCAAACTTGTCAAGTTACAAATTAATTTGGTCAAGATAAAATCTTATATCTCATTTCCTGTCAAATATTTCGTTTAGGTCATAAAAATATTTTTATTTAACTACTTGTACAGCTTTGTTTTAAATAAACTTAAGTGTAATAGTTTAATCCCAAGTGGTATTTTATTATATATGTCAACACACTTTTTAAGCAACTTTTACTGTATTAAGCAGTCATAAGTATAGTGTCAAGTACAAGTGTATTCGGTTTGTGCAGACTCTAGTATTCACATCACATGCTTTCTTAAACAAATATGTGTGTTTTTGTACAAAGAAACAAATTCCATATATATATATATATATATATATAGATGGTAGTGGCGACAGCCCAAGACTCTGGAGCAAGGGTCTGCACGTTGTTTTGAATGAAAGAGTTCGTCCAGGGTAGTACTGCCACCTTACCTATTTCTGCTGCCAAGCAGTAATGTCAGCTTTACTGTGATCCAGTTTGGAAGGGTACAGTTACAAGGGTGAAATTACAGGCACATGTGACTTATAAACTTATATCCCAGGGTGACGGGCGCAGTGGTAGTGCCCCTCAGATCTTTGCAATTTGAAGCTCTGAGGGGCACTGCAACTGTTATGGACAGGCGTGTAGCTTACCATCAGGCACACGACTTGTTCGTACCGTCGCTTGACGTTATAAAAAAAATGTTTCATCCTAATTGAGTTTAGTTTATACTCGACACACACATCCGGTACTCACTCGGTTTTAGACTCCACTGAAAATCAGCGTCACAGCCTTTTCCCGGCGGTGACATTAGCTGAGTCCTTTTATATACGCCACAGCCACACACATGACATCTACTTAGTACACAATAGTGTTGACTATCTTTATGGACATTTCATTACCTTTTACTAAGATTTTATTTTTAATTCATGTTATTTAATTTTTTTGCTCTAATGCATTTCTTTCGTGCCATAAAAGCTCTGTTTCGATCTATACTATTACCCTATGCATAAAGTCAAAAATATCACCTTTTTTAAGACATATACAAACTTATTGATTCTCGAACATTCTCGACGTGAATTTTCCAGTTTAGTTCTTGATCTCCGATTACTCCAAGAAATTTTGTGTGGCATACTTCCTGAATTACATCGATGTTTAAATTGCAGTTATATTTAGTATGTCTCGATTTATTAAATTGTATATAGTTTGATTTGCTTAAGTTAATATTCAGATTATTTGAATGTAGCCAATTGAGTATTTCAACAATTGTATTGTTCATGTCTAGTTCATGGTCTCTTATTGTTGTTATCTTTCTACTAGAAGTTACGATAATTGATATGTCGTCAGCAAATAATAATAGGGGTTAAAGTATGAAATTGCCGATTTGTACTGA
>NW_020653993.1:6548527-6590872 GCF_003589595.1 Hyposmocoma kahamanoa
AGTGGTGCAAATGGTGCAGCTGGTACAAGTAGACAGTATTATCCTAACAGCGAAGAAGACTGCGCCGCTTGTGGCTGCTACTACCCTTATTATCCCCATGATGTGTGTCGAGTCATAGAACAATGCACGAAAGCCTGCGAAGCAGTTTATGACATTTTGTGCATAGATCCCCGAATTCAGAAAGCTATTAAGTGTTGGTTCTCAAAAACTTGTCAAGCCAATTGTTACACCACGTTTACGTATACTGCTAAGGGTAAAAAACTCTCTCATGGTACAAACCAAAAGGCTACAAAACTGAACGGCATTAAAAAACTAAGTACTCAAAACGTCTACTATGATGGGGATGATAGAATTATTGTTATCAACAACGACAACAACAACAACAACAACAATGATGGTAGTCGTGGTCGTAGCCTGATGTGCCTTCTATTTATTTGTTGGTGATTCTTCGAGATTACATTTACTGAGTGATTTCTCGAAATATTTTAAATTGTACAGTAATAAATAATAATCCCACGAAAAAAAACATATTTACAATAAAGCATATATTTTATCATTCTACCTGAAATTGCTTAACATTCTAATTAAACAAACAAATTTTATTTTACTACTTTCATACAGTATTACAATATCTTCCGCACATTACTATATGTATATAAGAACATACATCATTTTTATGTTACTAATTAAAAGTAGATAACATTATATTGTATTGTTTGAAAAATGCAAGTGCAAATCCAAAAATTTAAAGAAAACTTTCATGAATAACTTATTGCTCGATATTTCACAAACACAATAATGACACAAGATAACACAATAAGAAAATTTGTATGTAAACTGAAATGCCTTGTGGAGTCCGTCTACACGCAATTGTCCACAGCTCAAGCGACTCGTGTGGAGGTTACGGGTTGGGCACCTCCCACGATTGCCGAGGGTTGTGAAGTCAATAAATCAACTTGTTATTGAATATCGTCAGAAAAATGTTGTTGAAATTATCCCGTGCGCAGCGCGACATAACTGTTACGTAAGGCGTCACTCCTCCCGCATCACACAGCTACCTCAAGAACTGATTCAGTTAAGCGGTAGGCCCACAGACATTATATCTCGATAGACGCCGCAAGTATACGTACTTCGCGTGCCCAAAGTAAGTGAAATTCACTTACTTGCCGCTGCTACACTTCAGAACGCGCTCGACCATTATCGTAGATAAACACCAGTCGAAAACGCCAAAAAATGCACAATTGTGACATTGTAAACTGCAAAAGCACCATAACTGTATGTAAACGGGTAAGCAGGTCCGTTTTCTTCCACGAGCAAATGATTTTGTAATCAGAAGATGCATAATTTATTTTAAAAACAATTATTTTGGTTTTGTATAAGTTTCGACAAATCAAATATGGAACCGAGTGTATGTCTCATGTTTGTAATACATTGTGGCTTTTACTTGGTGCGATATATTTGTGATCCTTTGTTAATACGCCATGAATATCGAACGAACGCACTTTTGTATAATGCATTCAGTTTCTTGGTACGGCCGCTTGTACTTTTTGGCCAAATTTAACATTTAGTGACGTATACGTTAGGCAACACTGTTCTCGATTCTGATCGATTTTGAAAACAAAGGGACGAAAATTATTATGATTTAGCAATATTATAAAAACATTCTATAACTCTTTTGTTCTGTCGTTTAGTAACGTTCATCATTCATCAATTTTATTAATTACCAACAGAAAACCATCCACTAAAATTAATTAAAGCAGTCGCAAGTTTAATTAAGACAATATATTGACGTGCGTTTTCCTTATTTAAGTTAATCGATAAAATCTTCTATTACTAAAGGATGCTATATTATTATAATAAACTTATTTTACTGGAAGGACAATAATTTTAATATTTGAAGTCGATTAAAACTTAAAGTCTTAATTTTTTTAAGTAATCAAATTTTTTTTTAAAACAAGTAAAATAAAGGACTAAACCATTGACTTACAATTATACGGACGTCGGGTCCGCGCTAAACAGTGTCCGAACTTGTAAGGCGTTAAAATCGTATACAGAGCGTCAAACTCCGCTTTAGTCTTCATTTGTTCGACTGACAGCGCGATATTGCGATGATATTACAATTTAAATTCAACGTTTTAGCTGTTTCATATTCCTTTACATGTCACTACGTTTAAATAGGTTGACTTGGGACATTTTTTTCGTTTTAAATTATTTTATTATATATATTATATATATTAAATTATTCTATTTAGACTCGATTAATTGAATAGAATATGCGTGTTTACGCGTAATCCGTTCAATCATTCGATTTAGAGCGAGCGGAAGGCGGATTCCATCACTAAATAGTTCTTGTAACGTCATAGTGGGTACAAAAAATGAGGCACGCTTGGTTTTCATACAAATTGCTGTACTTGCGGCGTCTATCTAGATTCTAGATATATCGCCATCCCCGGAGAACAATATGATAATCGCAACAAAGTAATATTTCAGGAAAAATAGAAAACATATTTTTATTGATAAGTTTATAAATAGTGAACGTAGGTATATTAATAGTTCGCTTTAAGGAAACGGGATCCACCGAAGTCGGAAAAAACAGCAATCGAAGTCATATTTTCTTTGAAAAACCAGTATTTTATAAGTTATTTTTATGTACATGTTTAGTTAATATTATTGATGTTCACAATTTTATGTTACAACTTGCTTCCCCCTGAAAATGAATAAGGAAAACCAAAATAGAAAAGAAAAATTGGAAATGAAGAAGATGAAGGAACGTGCTAGAAATGCAAAGATAAAAAACGATCTCATTATATATGAAAGGCTTAAAAAAAAGTTAGACAGAAGAATGCGAAGAAAAAGCGGAAGGAAAGATTTTGAAATTGCATGAATTACCTCGTCATGTATAAAAAGTAATGAAAGACCGCGCAATTTCCAAAAAGTTGATTGCTTTTGTAGCTACAGATTACGTTCTAGTTTTTTTATTAAAGGGATACGGAAATATTTTGTGTGATTGGAAAAGGGCTGAACAACCAAACTGATTTTAATTAATAGTCATAAGGAGAAATTCGTTCACGTTGTTCTAGAACAACGCAAACAAATACTAGTATTTACAAATAAATTTTAGTTTTTATTGCTTGATTTAATAGTTAGTCATATTAGTAAAATGTTTATGTAAATTATTGAATTTTTTTATTGCCTTTTTCATAATATTTTACACAAAAATTATGCCTTTTGTTAAATTATCCTGATTTTGGTGATAGCTGATTTTGGTGATAGCTGAATTAGGCGGATCAAACATTTTTGGTAACACCTGGCAGTTTATGTCTTAGCTCGCATCTTCTTTTCTTTTCCCATCCCAATCCGTGCTACGTCAAAACCGCATCAACCGCCAGTGACTTTGCTACTAGCTACTTTGCTACTAACTAGAAAAAAAACCGTTTCCGCATCATCTCAAATTTTAATTAACTATCCTCACCTCCGCCCGGCATTCAGACAGCTGAATACACGGTACACACACAGTACACAGGTACGCAAGTTTTTTCATGGTGGCGTTATTGGTTGTCGGCCGCAAGTACACCTCTTGGTGAAGCAGTACGAGCCCTTCGACGTTCTGGATAAAAAGGTTCGTGGTAGCATGGCTGCCCTTCCTTTTATTTTGTGAGCTTACCTACCCCGCAGCTCTCCACGCCATCCAAGGCTTATAATTTTTTTTCCTATTATAGCGTCACCATTGTCATTGACTGTTAAGAGTCTAGTTGCCCAATTAACGGAATCTTATGTAAGTTTGAGTTATTTTTCCTTCCCGCTCAGTATTTTGGCTGAAATCACAATCAAACAATTTAGCCCTTCTAGGAAAAATGCCCACTTGAATTTACATTTATAGCCACATTTATTAATGTACACTATAATAACTTGAACACCATTTTATACAAATTACAAATTACAAGTTATTCATGTAAATTTTCGGATTGACGTCCCTTCTGCTGTGGTAAAAGCTTATTTTTTAATATCATTTCAGTGTCCAGAGGACGGCAAAACATCTACAAAAAGTAGTGCAAAAGATGTAGGTGGTGCAAATGGCGCAGGCGGTGCAAATGTTGCAGCTGGTATAATTAGACAGTATTATCCTAACAGCGAAGAAGACTGCAGCGCCTGTGGCTGCTACTACCCTATTTATCCAAATGATATGTGTCGAGTCATAGAACAATGCACGAAAGCCTGCGAAGCAGTTTATGACATTTTGTGCATAGATCCCCGAATTCAGCAAGCCATTAGGTGTTGGTTCTCAAAAACGTGTCAAGCCAATTGTTACACCACATTTATGTATACTGCTAAGGGCAAAAAACTCCTACACGGTACCAGTAAAAATCAAAAGGCTACAAAACTTTATGATAGAATTATTATTATCAACAACAACAACAACAACAATAACAACAATAACAACAACAATAAAAAAAACAAGAAAAAAAAGTAACTAAAAGCTATCACTCAAGATTGCATTACTCAATAAGAATGTTCATGTTTATTTGGACAATAATACCTAACAAAACCTTGATTTTTTTCCAGGAAACACAGCAGTTATGATTGGTATGATTGGTACAGTTGGTATTAATAACAATTACAACAATGACGGAAGTGGTAACAATAACAACAGCAACAACAATAGTGGGAGCGCTAACAATAACAACTTAAAAATTACGTACTCAAGATTTAATTCGAGTTTCATTCAAGATTTTATTCCATAATAATCCTACTATGTAAGTTCGAGGTGTTGGTAGATAAAAATTGAAGTTTGACTCACATATCAAATAATCTCAGTACAGAGTACTAAAAACGGACCTCAAAAGTACGTGGAATTACATCTATTTGCCAAGTTTTTTTGAAATCGGTTACCGAAAAGTGTACAAACCCGGATTCATCCCTTAGTTCGCCACTAGATGGAACTTGACACAGAAGATAATAAAAATCGGTCCTCACTACTCAAAGTATATTGAGAGAAAAACGCCTTGAATTAGAGAATAGCAAAATCAGCCATTAAAACAATTGCTCCTTATAATAAAATGTAGGCGCTAAATAGCGCCTAAAGATTCATTTTTATAAATATAAAATGAACCTTCATGCGTGAAAAGCCACCCTTAGAGATTTTCTTCAAAATTAAATTGGACCACTATGGAGGTACCCTCTTTCCAACAAAAAAAGAATCATGAAAATCGGTCACAAATACGGGAGTTATCGCGTAACGTACATACAAAAAAACACAGTTTTGAATGAATTGAGAACCTCCTCCTTTTTTGAAGTCGGTTAAAAATCGGAAAAAAAAGTGATTTATGTTGGGGTTCATATTGTGCAATGCAAAGGCTTTAACAAAAATTAAACTTTTACATCCTGTCTTGTATTCAGTAGTTTTATTTCGAATCCACACCATGAAGTATATACCAAGCGTTTGGAAAGCTTCTATAATACTGTTACGGACACCGAGCCACATACTCCGCGCCCCGTGCCCCAACCGAGACCGCGTCGCCGTTCCCCGCACCCCGCACACAGGGTCGTACGGAGTCGCCTCCCCCCGCGCCCCGCGCACCGCGCCGACCGCCTACTCGCCAACCACTGTACTAGATGAGAGAGTTGATTTGGTACTTGAGTAGGAACATTTTTAGCAATAAACGTTGGTTGGTTGTAGTGGTTAGTAATCAGCGTTTTATTTGCGATCCAGATCAAGAACCTGAACAAATACAGTCCACCGAACGTTAACGATCATACGAGAGGTAGAACACCAACAAATACCATCTGGCATACGGTGATTTTAAGGCTAGGAAGCTGTCCGAGTATTACCAGAGACTCAATCACTAGATATTGGCTTCTTTAGTTAACCGTAGAAAGACTTGACTTAATCTTTCTGTATACAATTGTAAATGGCTACTTGAATGCCTTAGTTATTGGATATGCTTCACTTCAACACTCCATTTAGGTTGCTCAGAAAGAGCTCTTGTATTACCTACTTTTCACCGCACCATGTTCCAAAATTAACGTCGGTCATTTGCTGTCAAAGCTCTGTAGGGTGTATAACTTATTCTAAGTCACACGATTTAGTCATTGGCCAGGGTTTAACAGTTTGAATAAAAGAATTCTGACTTGTATATTTTAAAATATATATCAATAATCTGTCGCAAATATTTTCGTCATTTCTCCTAAGTTTTATCATTTCTTTAATTAATTACGAGTATTGTAAACAATGATAAGAAAATATCGCACATGACAACTAACATAGTATTATCTCAAGTGTACATGTAATAGTTATATGTATGCATTCTTTGTTTTATCATAATTTTTATATATTTTGTGTCAAATTGTTGCTACCGTATGCTGTGACGTTCCTTAGTATGGTTCACTATTTAATTTGTAGTATTTTCTGTGTGGAATATCCTCGTGAAATGAGAGAGCGCTTTGAAACAAGTAAATAGGCTTTACTGGATTTAAAATTACGCGCACATTTTCTACAATGTTGACACTGACAATAAACCATGAAGTGTCACCACATTCTCCCATAGCATTGGTAATCCTCCAGGTAAGCTGGTGGTCGCCTCTCTCGCGCGGATCTTCGCACAGGAGGGCTTCGGGTGTAGGCATTGGCGTTTGCGCTAAAGGTTGTGGCAATCGATTTTGTGCAGAAGTGGGTTCCGTCGTAGATGTGGAAGGAGCCGGATCCCGCTCACCGTTCGGCGCAAGGTGTCTGTTAGATACGGTGACTTCTCGACCATCAAGAAGGCGTACGAGACTGTACTTTGGGTTCGGTTGCAACAGTTCTACTTCTTCGACAAATGGGTCGTATTTCGTTCTATTAAAGTTCTTCTTCAGAATTTTATTGCCTGGCTGAAGCCATGTGGGCATCGATTCGCCAAATGTTGACCTGCGAGGATGGGAAAACATGCGTTCGTGTGGAGTCCCGATTGTTGACGTAGTAATGATCTTATGGAGGGAATGTCTTGTTATCACGGAGTGCTAATTGTACAGCTTGCCAGAGAGTGTCGTTGAGGCGTTATACCTGACCGTTCCCACGTGGGTTATAGGGAGCGTAATGGCTCAGTGCTACTCCTTTGCTATTAAGGACCTCTCTTAGTTCTGAAGACACGAATGACGATCCGTGGTCGGTATGAATCTCTCTAAGATATAAATAACCCTTAGACTATGGAAACTAAAGGACATGTTGACTTATATAAATCAGACGTTATACGTATATGATGCATTTCGACGCTGAACAGAAACATGTTATTGTCTTTGTTTAACTATTGCGTGCCGTCTTAAGCCAAAAGAGATAGCATTACATTGGTCTGTGTCAAACACGGGAATCGAAAATACGTAACGTCATCTTAAATGCCAACCGTGTCCATTTCGCAGTACATGAGGTACCTGATACGGTTGTCAAAGGGAAGTACATCAAATGTCAAAACAAATGTTTTCCAAGTGTATTATTGAATTATTCGCATGTATTGTAATAAAATGGACAAAAATATTGACAGTGAGAACAATTAAGTAATAATAAAAATTCGTCGCTGCAACATTACGGGATGTGGCATTTGAAAAAGCGAAGATTGACCGAATGTAATATTGTACAGGCACGTATTACTTTTCTATCTATAAATCACACAAAAACCCAAATATCTCATGTAATTAGACATATTTAAGTAGTTTATTCATAAATCTTGCCAAATTTTGCTTTTGGTTTCTTCAGATTGCCTGTTTGTTTGTATATTTTAATGATTGTTGTTAACGATTATTTTGAGATAGTGTTGTTTTTGGAAGCGTACATATTATCGATATTCTGTTATTAAAATAATTCACTACAAGGTTTTTATTGCTTTTATTATTTATTATTATTTTTACTATTTCAAATTTACCTACAAATAAAAAAGAAAAAAGAATGATTGGAAATCATACCGCCGTATAATAGTGCCGAATATAAACATTGAATCAAAGGTCATCTTCATTTATTCGGTTCATTTTAAAGAGTCAAATTTTAACATAACTTTGAATGTAACTAGATTACATGATATTGCAGTTCCATTAGTAGGTTTATTGGTAAATAATTTTATACACGATTTAGATTAAACAAGACTCATTTACCAGACATTCTCAGTTCCTAGAAACAAAATTATCCACTCGTTTCCGATTTTTTCCCACTGACAACTCTAACTACTATTCTAATTCTTATTTTATAAAGCCAGCAATACAATGGCCATGTATAGACAGCCTATTTGCCTTGCCTTGCCATCACAACAAGACCAGACTCAAATCCTTTGATAACCACCCTTTGTGTACGGTGTTCTACATAGGATTTAAACCAGCGCAATAGATTGCCTCGAATACCGTTATAGGCGAGTATCGCGAGAAGAATTTTGTGGTCCAGTCTGTCAAAAGCTTTCCGAAAGTCAATATAAATACTGTCTATTTGCCTATTTTTATCTAACCCTTCAAATAGATAAGTTGTATATGACAGTAAGTTGGTAGCAGTAGAGCGTTTTCTTATAAAACCATGTTGTTTTTCAATAATGGTGTTGTGTAAGCACGGATATATGATATTATGAACTAATCTCTAGAAAAGCTTTGACAGAGTAGGTAATATAGATATGGAGCAGTAGTTCTCCACATCGGTTTTGGATCCACCTTTATGCACCGGTACTATACGGGCAGATTTCCAGACCGTTGGAAATATTCCTTCATGTAAACATCTATTAAAAAGGAAGGAAGGAAGGAAGGTAATGCAAAGGGTGATAAATTGACAAGGCTGTGGACCTAAAAAATAGCGAAGGGATTCCATCCAATCCAGGTCATTTTGTAGTATCAAGTGTTTGTAGCTCCTTAAATATAGTCTCGTAAGGTGTTTGTATACTGCTGATTCATAAATCAGAATTGGCATTAGTACCCGGAATGTTATTTATATCACAATCACTATCCACACTCGAGGGTTCGAATATCGATTGGAAAAACGCTGAGAATAGATTGCAGATGTCCACAGGATCTTTTGCTATCTTATTTTTATATGAAACCCAGTTGGGTAAGTCCACGTTATTATTTCTATTATTAATGTATGTCCAGAAGTACTTAATATTATCATGTATACTGTCTTCAACCTTATTCATATATTTCCTGTAACACAAATTAGACTCAGATTTAAATCTCTTTCTATAAATACTAAAAAGTTCATAATCCGATTTATTTTGGTAGTTTTTCCATTTTATCCAACTATTCGTTTTGTTTTTAAATATGTGTACAAGGGTTGGCGTGAACCATTGTGGATACTGAGTAGTCTTAATAACATTAATGGGGATATGTTTTTTTATAATAGAATATTAAACTATGTAGAAGGTTGACACTTTCCTCATCAGCATTTGTTTTTGTTGTAATAGATCGTTCCAATTTATATTCTAAATTTCCGTATTGATTACACAGTAGTTACTCTAACACGAGCAATTTACAGAAACGTCTTCAAAACCATTATACAACACACTACTAGGATGGATTGCCTCTTAAAAGGCGCTACGCTGGCCCAATTTAGATTGGGTACTTCACATCCAATAATTGTAAACCTTCAACTTGCATGTTTGATCACGATATTTTCTTTCACCGTTAGCGGGAGGTATTGCTACTAAACGCTAACAAATGTAACATTGTAATTTTCGTATATTTTTTAAATATTTTTCCAATGCTTACAATCCAATCCCCTCCGCCGCCTCCAGGGCCACATAAATGAATTCAAAAATTTTACTCTCAATACGAGCAACTTGCGGGGGCCCTTCCTACCATTAGACGATCCACTGTCAAGATGGTTCGCCATGGCCCAATGCGTGTTGGATACTTTACAAGTTATCCAAGGTTTGGAAACCTTCGGCTTGCAGGTTTTATCACGATATTTTCTTTCACCGTTAGCGGTTAGTATTGCTACTAAATACAGGTAAAATATTCATTGGAACATAACGTATGAATATTAAATCTATCATGAAAAGGAGATGTAATGGTAGCTGGATATTTTTGCCATGCCACTAAACGCTGTCAAACTTGAGCCATTTCTTTACGGACTGTCAATTTTTGTATACTTTTTCCATCACCACCATCTTTGCCATCTTCACCACTTAGGCCACCCCAGCCTCCACTCTTTGCCACCTAGATAAATTAAATAATGTCACCTTCAACAAGAGTGAATTTATACTAGAAACATTAATAGGTACTAAAAATCGCATGTATACTCTCATCCCATCCACGAACTTTAGCATTCTTGGTAGCTATTTATAAAATTAACAAACACATTCCTATATACTCTGTCAAAAAATTGCTATATGATTGGTTGATCAACTTGGACTAAGATTGGACCGAATTTTTGCTTACTCCGCTCCAATAGAACAAGCGTGTGACTTGCACCAATTTATCACATACACTAAACACACACACACATGAAGATTTATTTTATAAGCAGCGCATAAATTTTATGCGCAATTTAAAAAAAAAAATAATCAATTATTTTGCTATGCTCCAATGCAGGCGTTTTTCTCTCAATAGTCCTAGACCGAAGACAAAACAACACTTGTCGTTGTTGCCAACGGTCCTTACGTAGTGATTTTTTAAACTTTTTGCACTGTGTTAAATTATGTTTTCCTACATGACAATAGCGACATTTTTCGTTATTCTGTCCACGTTGCACTAATACAGTTTGTGGTTTATAGTCACTGTTCTCATAGTTTCTACGTTTATAGTCTGGTCGTACTTTACTTGGATAAGAGACGCACTGCATGTTGACACTTTTACAGCTTCTTCCTGAAGAAATTCGGCGAGAATTTCCAGTTTAGGTTTAGTGGCGTATTTTATTAGTACGTAACTGTAATTTGTCCATTTGGATAGCAACACAGTGGGTAACTTAGACAACATGATGGCGACAGTATTGACTTCTTGTAAGTATTCTTCACGACTCAGGACACGAACAGCTGTAACGTAGTTTTTTATTTTAACAGCAAACGGCACAATTTCTTTGTGGTAATCCGGTGGCAGAGCGTGTAGTTTTTTTATTTCCGTTAGCATTCTAGAAACTATTAATTCCGGGTTGCCATATTGTAACTCTAGTGTTTGACATCAGAATTTGTGGTGACGTTCCACTCATGAGAAGAGCGTTGACGGATTCTCTGGCGGGTCCACAGAGTCATTTTCTTAATCGCCACATATTTTCGTTATCACTGAAACTACACGCCCTTGTTGATTCTTCAAAAGCCTGTTTTAATTGTAGCCATTACATTGGCTCACCGAAGAATAAAGGCCGTTCCCTCGGCGTGCTGATGCGGCTTAACAACGCCGCATTTTGACTATTGTTGTGTATACAGAGGCGGTAGCTAATTCTTTCAGTGCGCTGGCTAATTGCTGGACTGGCACCTCGGTTCCGGCTGCTACTAATGCCGGTGGACACAGCGGGCCCTGTCTGCTTACAGTCTCGGAGGCATGCTGTGATGCCAGTACCTGTTGGCTGTGCTCGACCCACCTTGCAATATCACTTTTGATGGATTCTTGATCCAGTTCTGTAGGTGGACTGTAACCTTACAGTTCGGCAAGATCCGTCTGTAGCCTTTTGTCTATCAAGTCCATTTGAATGCGAGCTCTTGCTTCAGCTGCTTCTAGCTCCAGCTTCTTCCGCCGTGCTACTATAGAAGATGAAGACGACTTTGATGAAAAGGACATTTTTGTTTCCGAATAGGCAGTGTTGCGTGAAGAATGAGGTTGTGGTTCTTCGTTTTTTCTTTATTGTAATTTTTTAACACTACCCACATTTAAATGTATAGTCTTGCCTAGCTCTTTCTTTTGTTCTTCATCTTTTATAGACGTTTGTGGTTGCTGATTTAGAAGCTCCTTTTCTTCTACTTTCTTTTCCTGTTCTCGTCTTATAGTGCTACGTATGTTAACCATCTTCACTGGTACAAGGAATATTTACGATCCTGCTCGAAGACACAAATTATGCACTTAATCATGTGTAATTGGCAAGTTGAAAATATACAAAGTTTGGGAAGAAAATAACGTTCGTTCGAGTGAAGCTCGCAATTCGATCTCTCCCATTAGTGCGCCGCACGCGCCCCCCGTGGCTCTACCCCGCCGTCATCGGCTAGCTTCGGCTCGCGCCGGTTTGTCGTTGGCAACACCCCTGTCCCAATGACTGTTCCTCGCTCACGCTAGGGCACTTTCTGGTTGGCAGGCCTTTGACGTTGCTGTCAGCCTCACCACTGCACGAGGCCTACCCCAACCGGCTGGACCGCTACAGAAGACTCAAGCAAATACGTCAACATTTCTGGACGCAGTGGACAATAGATTGTATCCGAGCTCCAACAGCGCTATAAATGGCGAGAAAGACACCGGGACTTACAGCTTAACGAGCTGGTCCTCATCAAGAACGAGAGCCTACAACCGTTACACTGGCGAATGGGTCGGGTCAGCAAGCTGTACCTTTGGCATCACTCGAGTAGCTGACATAGCCATGTCCAGAGGAACAATTAGGCGGGCACTGAACAGGATCTGCCCCTTGCAAGCTGTACCACACGGGGGTCTTCAAGGCCCGGAGTATGTCCAAGCCGCCATACAACGGGGATAAGGAAGCGCGGGGCAGGGAGGCTCGGCTATGGCGGCCACTATAATAAAATAATTTCACTATAATTTCAAGTACCTACTTACCTAATGTAAATTTTTCTTTGGCCATAATACAGTATTTTAAAAGTATTTATGTTTTATTTCGTGTTAAACAATCTCAGTCTTGTTATTTTTAATGAGGCAATAATCTATCAGGTTATATCCTTGTTTAATTTAGTTTTCCAGATTTGCAGTACAAGCGTGTTAAATAACTTTACACGTTTAATTAATTTGGATTTAGCTTAATTTGAGTTTAGTTTTTATAATGTTTTTAATAAAAATGGGTTTATATGGTTTCAATTACTTTTTGATGAGTACTATTACAATTGTTATGACGGCATCGGTAAGTTTGTCTTTTTTATAATACGAAGTAACGGGACGAACGAGTCGTGCGCCTGGTCTAGGAACACGCCTGTCCATAGCAATTCCAGTGCCAGTCAAAGCTTTAATCTAAAAGATCTGAGGTGCATTGTCACTACGCCCGTCACCCCGACACATAAGTTGACAAGTCCCATGTGCCTGCCATTTGAACAGCACCCTCATTACCCTCCACAATAGGACCGCAGTAATGCTCACATTACCGCCTGGCGGCATACTCGATATCGGTATGTTCTTATGAATCGTTGAGTTATATAAGTAATATTTAAATATTTATATAATTAGTTATATTCGAATTCAGAAATCAGAAAAATTAAACAACTTTTTTTTCAGTTCTCGGAGCTAACAGACCTCCTCGACTCGCAAGATATGAATCAACTTAGAGTAAAAACGCAGGATTTGGACGTAAGTCAGACTATTTTGTAACCAGAAAAAATCAGAGGTTTAATTTTTTTTATCCCTATTTATTATGCCTGTATTTTTAACTTTACTTATAAATTAATAAAATTTTACTTATAAATGTGGAAACGAAAGTGTAATAAATAAGTGCATCCAGATGATTATTCCATAAATAAATATAAGAAATATCAAAAACCTTTTCATCATACTTGCTCGTAAACATTGCCATGACATGCAGGCAAAAAGACCGTAATGTCCTAAATTTGGCCTTTTATTGCATTATCGCCCTATGGATTTTTTACATCAAGATTAAGCAAAAAGTTTTTAGGCTCGAAAAATCTGAACGTATATTTCGCATAAACTTGTGCAAAGTATAAAAAAACTAAATGTTTGCGATTTAACCATATTTTACTAGATTTATTTTGTGAATTCACTTATTGCAGTATTTTTAGTATTTGGAAATAATTTATTTTATATCTAATTTTTGCAATGTTTCGAATACGACAAGCAGGGTTCCATCTTACTGAGACGCTACCTATTGACCACAAGTTAAATAAAAAACAAAACACTCAAAATGGTGATTAAAAAAAAGAAGATATCAATACTTAATTATTTATTACTACACCGCTCAGTAGGTACTTACCAAACTGGAGCTTGACTCGTTGCATAAATAGACTCGAGCATTAACGTCGAATTCGAGTCTATTCGGAAACTCAATAGGCTCATGGTACATCGAGCAGTGGAGTCTCTGTCTTTATGAGTTGAGTTATGTGAACTGAAGTCGAGTCCAAACATTTAGACTCCCGGACTCGAGTTTTTAACAAAACTAGAGCAAGTACTCGAGAGGCAAATGTTCGGTCGGCTTTTCCTCGGTCGGCAGCCTTAGGAGACTATTCCGTCAGTACGCGGCTATTGAGTATATTGCTTAAATAAATAGGAATCGCACCCGCAACTAGGCGCTTATTGGAAAATGCAAGTAACGAGGAGTTTAGATAATAAACCAGCACGCTTTGGTCCAAAGCGGGTTAATTATTTCACAAGTTTCCTAGGAGCTGTGAACCTTTTCGACGTGCAGGTTTCATCACAGTGTTGTCCACATCTTTAGCGAGACACATTGCTACAAACTTTCACAAACGTTTACAAGACTCCAACCGCCGACCTCTCATTTGAGAAACAACCGTTGTCCCATTGAGCTACCACCGCTAGTACAATTATTTGAACTTGAACATACATATGCTATTATAGGACTTAATTATTAACAATTTTTCAGTGTCCAGACGACGACAAAATGTCTCCAAAAAGTGCAGGTGGTGCAATTGGTGCAGCTGGTTCAAATAGAGTGTATTATCCTAACAGCGAAGAAGACTGCGCCGCTTGTGGCTGCTACTACCCTTATTATCCCAATGATATATGTCGAGTCGTAGAAAGGTGCACGAAAGCCTGCGAAGCAGTTTACGATATCTTGTGCATAGATCCCCGCATTCAGCAAGCTGTTAAGTGTTGGTTCTCTAGAACGTGTCAAACAAATTGTTACGCCACATTTATGTATACAACTAAGGCCAACTCCGCAAACCCTAAAAAACTTACGTTCGGTTTGCTCGGATGTTTCTTTGGATGCGGTGGCGGTGGCGGCGGCTCCAATAACAATAACAACAACAACAACAACAACAATGGTTGGGGTGGTAATAACAATAATAATAATAACAACAATAACAATGGTTGGGGTGGTGGTGGCGGTGGTGGTGGGGTGTGCTTACTATTTGTTTGTGGGTGATTCTTCGAGATTACATTTACTGAGTGATTCCTGTATATAACGCTAAATGGTTTTAGTTATACAGTAATAAATAATAATCCCACGAAACAAAAACATTTTTACAATAAAACGTATATTTCTTTATTCGACTTGAAACTGCTTTTTTTAAATATCGTAAACGTGTGTCTATTAAGACACACGTTTGGCCTCAATCTTACCTGACGTTAAGCGACGATGTGGCCGACGATGGGACGCGTTTGCCTAAAAAGTGCCTATTCACTCTAGGCTTGAATGGCCCCAAATTGTACTTTTCGGGAAATACTGATTAGAGCATTCCATTCCTTTGCCTTTCGCATCAGAAAGGAGGAAGCAAAGCGCTTAGTGTTACTAGGTGGAATATCAACGACATAAGAATGGAGTGCTCCGGACCTTCTAGTCGACCGAAGGACTTTATTCTAATAAAACAAACACATTTTATTTTACTACTTTTATACAGTGTTACAATATCTTCCGAACTTTTACTATATGTATATAAATACGTGCGGCGCACTATAAGTTTCCGGAATGAATAAGAAAAAATGCTTTGTTGCATTTATTGTTTCTCAAAATATTCTCCGTTACCGTTAATGCACTTTTTCATACGATATAAACCAATTTTGAAAACATTTATGCCACTCCTTCGTGACAATCTCTATTTTTCATACTCTTCGACTGCCTCTTCAGGTGATGAAAATCGTTGACCGCGTAACTGGTTCTTAATTTTTGGAAATAAATAAAAGTTACAAGGTGCTAGGTCGGGACTTTACGCGGGATGGCTCATAAGGTCAACGTTGTTCACGTCCAAAAATTCATTTATCTGTGTGGCGGTGTGAGAACTGGCATTTTCGTGGTACAAAATGATACGGCGTTTACGGTTACACCGGCAAACAAATGGTCGTGTACCAATCACTATTCACGATACAACGATTCTCCTAAGCAACAGTAGCCACGTGTCCAGTTTTATTAAAAAAAGAAGCAAACATCCGCTTAGAGGCACTTTGCACAGGCGCCACTTTGTTTGGTTTCGGCTCAACTTGAAAGACCCATACGCGGGATTGCTGCCTTGTTTTGGGATCGTTACTATAAATCCATGTTTCGTCACCTGTTATTATGTTCCACACCAAATTTGACGCCCCTTCGGTGAATCTGGTAAGCATGGTGTTGCACCAAGTGACGCGATCCGTTTTTTGAGCCTCAGTCAAATTGTGTGGAATCTACCGAGAGCACAGCTTTTTCACACCCAAATGTTTGTGTAGTATTGATTGTATTCGACTCATGCCTATGCCTAAAGATGCCCGAATCTCGTGGTATGTCACATGCGTGTCTGTTTAGAACATACAGCGCACAGCATCGATGTTTTTGTTGTTCACAGCAGTGGACGGGCGATCATCACGACATTCGTCACTGAGATTCACACAACTGCGTTTGAATTCTGCAAACCAGCTATAAATAGTCGTCTTGCATGGTGCTTCATCGCCAAAAGCAGTTTGAAGCCGAGCGAAGCTCCGTTGAGCTGTTAAATTACACTATATAATATAAGTCGTAGAAAATCATACTACGAAAATTTTCACGAGTTAAATCCATGGTGATGTAGGCAATAATTTCTAAAATGACGCCACAATGTAAAAACAAGTGACAGTCAGATGAAACAAACTGTGTTCTACAGCCAAAGAGTTCCATTTTCAAATATTGTAATTACTTTTTAAATATTGTTTTCAAAAATGCAGTTTGGATTTGAAGAAAACTTTAATGGATAATTTATTGCTCGGTATTTCACAAACACAATAATGAGATAAAATAACACAATAAGAAAATTTGTATGTAAACTGAAATGCGTACGTGGGGAGTCTGTCTACACGCGGCTGCCCACACCTCAAACGACTGGTGGAGAGGTGAAACGATCAAACCCTACCGCTTAACCGAGTCGGTTCCTGGGGTAGCTGCGCGGTGCGGGAGGAGTGACAGTTCATGTGACAGTTATGTCGCGCTGCACACGGGATATTTTTAAAAAGATTTTCCTGACGATATTCAATAATAAGTTGATTTGTTGATTTCAAAACCCTGGGAAAACATGTGAGGTCCCCAACCCGCATTGGGCCGGTGTGACACCTGTAAAAGGACACCTGTGCCCAGCTGTAGGACGTATAAATGAGTTGATAATGAGGACTTTCATTTCGGGCCTAGATATTAAATCTCAATATTTCGGCATTTTTGTTTGAGGTTCAGAGTCGACACTACTATGGTACTAATACGGTTCATTTTGCTTGGGTCGGGCGGCAGGGATCATGGCATTATTTCATAATTTATTTTTCTACAAACAAATAGTATATAGTTCTGAAACGGTTCTATTTAGTTCAGTTGGTATAAAAAATCATCATATGAAAAGTACCTATTGAATACAGCGGTTGTCTTGTAAATTTTCGGGGTAAGTTTGTGTTTTTTGTCTAAAGTGAAAGTTTTAGGAATAGCGTTTTCACATCGTATAGTAATTAGTGTATGTAATTATCCTCAATGTTACTATACATATATTTTTTTCAAAGGGACTGATTTAACAATTTCACTGTAATGCGGAATGAACGAAAACCATTTTTAACTGCCTCTGTGGCCGAACGGTTACCATGCCGGACTGCCACGCAGAGGTCCCAGGTTCGATTCCCGGGCCGAGAGAAATAGTTGTATGGCCTACAGTTATTTCTCTCGTGAGTTTGGGTGTAATTTGTGGTTGTCTAAGTATGTGTCCATGGCACCCGCGACACAGGGTTTCCCTAGTGCGGGGCTATGTTGAGTGTGTGCGTTATTTATTTATTATTTATTTATTTGAGGTTGTATAGACTCTTAAGGCACTTCAATAAAATATACTTATTAAAAAACCTACTAAAACAACAGTCAAGTGTTTTTGGTTACATGGACATAGCAACACAGTCGAGAGAAACTCGGTACGCATGATCTGTGGAGATTGAAAAACGGTAGTAAGAAAATCATAGGTCCTCTTCATCTGAAATTTTGTTAGGCGTACTTTTTTTATGATACCAAGTGACGGGACTAACAAGTCGTATGTCTGGTGGTAAGCGACACGCCTGTCCATAAAAATTGCAGTGCCACTCAGAGTTTTAAATCACAAAGATCTGAAGGGCTTTGCCGCTGCACCTGTCACTTTGAGACATAAGTTGACAAAACCCATTTGCTTGTAATATCACCAGCACCCTTGACCTTCAAAACCGGAATGAAATAATGCACACATTACAGCTTGGCAGCACAAATAGGTAAGTGGCTGTACTTCCCTGGACGACTCTTTTACAAGGAGCTCTACTGCTACTAAACTTGGTATCATAAAAAAACTATAAAATCAACGACTAGGTGGGCAATGTATAAAATGAAACCCTTTCTCAGACTAAATAGAGACTTTCGATTAATGTAAAAAAATCTAGTTTGCAAAATAACATTTTCGCCTCACATTTATTAGTATTAACACAAGCCTTGTTAGTCGCAGTAAGAGGAGAATGGACTAATTCTTTGTATTATCTATATAATACATAGAATTATACCCATGTATAGCTTGTTAGTTCTAATAAGGCAATTATAATAACGTAATTATGTTTCGTGTATTAATTTTGCACATTTAACTATTACAATTGTATTCCTAATTATAACTCGGCGTTTAATAAAGATGGGTTGTAATTGTATTCATTTCATTTTATTAAGTTCTATTATAACGACAACGGTAAGCCAATAAAGCATCCATGTCAAGTATTCCAATTTTATGAGTGGTTATTAGGATTCTGTAGTCATTTTATTGCATAGACATATCGATAGATTTCTAGAACAGTGGCCTATCTCAAAAGCATCTAATTCATCAGAGAGATGGCTTAAAAAAAGAACTGAAAATGTCTGCTGCTCAAAGTTGACCAATCGTAGACCATCCCGATGTTGTCATGTAATTATTTAACCAATGATATTATTGGAATCTTTTCTATAGAAAAAATTGTCAAGTTTAGGTTGATCCACAGTTCTTGAAAGCTGCGATTATGCTAAATAGAACATTCACAAAATTCTCGAATATAAGTAAGATCATGGAGCAGTAAAGCAACTTAGGAAAGATCCATCAACAATGGAAATACTGCCATCTTACCTGTTTCTATCGCCAAACAGTAATTTGAGCATTACTGCATTCCGGCTTTGAAGGGTAAGGGTGCTGGTGAAATTACAGGCACATGAGACTTGTCAATTTATGCCTCAGGGTGACGGGCGCAGTGGCACTGCAACTGTTATGGACAGACGTGTCGCATAACACCACTTATTCATCCCATCATTTGGTATCATAAAGAAAACATGTAGCATAGTATGAACACCCAGGGCGTCTATTAAACGTCTCTATTTAATGGCTGCTAGGGAAGGTTTACTAAAAAATAAGTAATTAAATAAAAAATAATCATCAAATATATAGTTCTAAATCAGGAATTGAGACTCGAGAGGAAAAATGGAAAGGTTGCCTAAACAATTTGAATATCTTTTTGCACAGCACTTGAAGCAAACACAGCATACAAAGCAACTTAAAGCAAAATCGCTGCAGCCGGACGTAAGTAACATAAGGTAAATGTTCTAAAACCAGTCTTTGGCACTGTCCCATTCATGTATGACACTTCTGCATAATTTTATTTTTTGAAAACATGAGGAAACAAATATTGATCACAACAGAATACATGTGAATTCTGTTTAGAAGCTTTCACCGATTCACTCAATATTTTTCCAATGTAACGACTGTTTTGGCGGACAAGTGATCCGAATTGAATGTGTGTTGGTGTTCTCACAAAAATCGTTAAGACTTTAAGTAGTTTCAGTGCATTTATTGGTCGGAATTTTGATTAATTATTGGTAAGTGTTTATTAAAACTACTAGATAACTGTACAGACAATGTATATCGTTCACATTTTGTTTTAGAGGCATGTCAAACACAGGTGCAAAATTTCAACGTTTAGTAGTAGTTGACAACCCCGTCAGGCACTCGTACAAATGAATATTTTTTAAGACTTAATTTCGACTATTTAGTAAAAACAGAGAACATAGGTTTGGATTACTCTGTTAGTGGCAAGTTTCTATAGGTAGTTTCGAGTAGGGTTTGACATGGATGTCAAAGACTGTTCCACTATGGGGACCCAATGCTTGACAGTCGTTTATTGAATTGTCAAACACTAGGATGTAACTAGTGTCAACTATTGGTTACAGATATTGCGCAATCAGAAAATGCCACCACGGGTGTTATACTATTTGGAAGACGATGTATTGAAGGCGACTGATGAAGTGTCTAGTGGGATTCTTATCGCGTCTTAAGACCGCGGCGACCTTATTTTAGACGTTTTACAAAAACTATAAACAATAAACGGTTGCGCGACCGTGATATCCTCGAGGGGGCGAGGTACTTCCCCTTAGTAGCCCTGTGACATTCGTCGCAAGCGCACATGTGTCTTTATTTGTGTTTCAGATTGTGTCTCAGATTTCCGGTCGTATTCCAGAAAAATTCAAGTAATGAAATTGAAACCTGGATGAGTATTTCATGTTATTTGTACTATATTACTTACAAAATGACATTATTTTATGTAATATATATTAAATTCTTTATTATTTCACTATTAATTTGTTGTAGACACAACATGAGTTACGAACAATCAGAACGGCTTACAGATGAGGCGGAAACAGAAGATGAAGATTTGATGATGTCAAACCATTGCTACTGATAATGAGTAGGTTATCGTACTACCTGCTCCTAAAAAATGTTAGATTTTTTTTTTATTTTGTTTCCCTTTTTTATTTTATAAGAATTGATATAGTACGTAGAACATCATAAAAAAACATTCAATAATAATTGTGATTTTAGAGTTCCTTACAAATATTGTGCAATTGATGACAATATTGATTGGTCTCGACAATAATCTACTATAGTGTGCTTATGAACAATTAAGATAGAAAATTTCATCTTGTATTGTTATTTTGTTGATTTTTAACGTTGTTTGTGTCATATGACTAAAATTTTGAATTTTTATAGACTGTTCAACTAATAAGCACAAATTTGAAAAGATAATAAGAAAAGAATGTTTTTATTTTATTTTCATTTATATAGATAAAAGAATGTTTTATCATTTGTGCTACACAACGTCATGAAAATATTCATTTGTCTTCTCAAACTGAACGCGTAAAATTGCGGTCTCACAGACCGCATGCGACCGCTTATGTTCGACGCAAGGGTGCGGCCACTGGAAGGTTAATGTTATTTTAAACTATATATTTAACGATCGTGTGACATTTAAGTTTTATTTTTTAGAGGTTTTTTTGTAAACGTTATATTATTGTACTTGCTTATTAATTTTAATAAACGCATCTCGCTTGATTTTGTTTTTTGTTCTTTTATTAGTTTATTGTTATAAAGTAGTCAATCCAATCAAATGACTATGATATCTTAACATAACGTCCTTTCAAATATTAATACTCTGATCTTACTTTGCCTTAGTCAACTATTGTGACATCAGATATTTTGTCTGTCACACACTGGTACAATTCTAAAGGTTGCGGAATACTGGAAAATTTTAATAATGTTATGATTATTTAAAATTTTATAGTTTCTAGAAGATAAATGACAAACCATTTAATATGTTTACATTCCTAGATGGTCAGTATGACTGATAATTAAGTGCTTTTTGGCAAAACACGTGACTTTTCGTCTAAAAGCGTCAACCACAGGGACATTTACCTTAGTTATACAGTTACATCAGAGCATTTTAGAAGGGAAAAACAAAAAATTGAAAGGCCAATTTCTCAAGTGGTCTTGAGTAAAGTCTTTTAGAAATTCTAGCTCATAAATGTAAATTAATATTATTATATTGGCATTTCTCCAAAGCCGTAATTTTCTGCATCCATGCACTAAACTTTTATTGTTTATTAATACAAAAATATACAAAAAAAAGAGTGTATAATGTGGGTCGAAAGCTAACTGACGAGCACAAAATCTTCCTATAAACCTTTCGGACCTAATGGAAAGAATCCGAACAAATTTTTTTCAAAATTGAAACCGTATATCAATATTAGAACTTAATTCACATATAATAAATTAGATGAGAGTACCTATAATTTAAAATTTCACATTAAACTAGACAATAGTTTTATCACAATACTGAAATTGCTGTGTCCCAGACTTACGCGGAAATTCGGTGGTAGTTACTAATTACGCTACACATCAGAAGTGAAGCATTTTAGAATCTTCGCAATTCGTTCGTATTATTCGTCCATCACAGCCCTGCCGCTACTAATTTCGCCTCTATTAGTTTCGAGTCACCCATAAGCCTCTTGGCACGCCTGCCTATTGAATCCAAGGTGGCCAGTTGGTATGTAGCAGAGCCATCCCAAAGGTGGCAGCAGTACTCCACATACGACCGGACTTGTGCTTGATACAGCTGAAGTAACTGTCCCGGTGTGAATGTCCCTATCTACTGACCCGAGAGATAGGGTTTTCCGGAGAGAGTACGGACTCGACGGCAAGACCAGGACAGCGGGCGTCCAGGTCAAGCCCTCCGCCAGTGACACGCCTTTGCGGGCGTCTCTGGCGGAATTGGACTCGCTGGGGTTTGTGGTTAGCTGCAGAGACGGACATGTTTATTTATCGGGGCGACTGTCTCATAAGCAGCTAGCGTATCTTAGTAGCGGTCTAGTTGAGGGCCTATATACGAGGAGACGCGCGGGGCACGTGAGTTGCCCTTTAATTTAGAAGCAATGTCCGGACATTGTCGCAGGACACTGCGACTGGCATCTCCGGCACTAGCCCGGAGAGCTTGTAGAGGATAAGCTAGATATCCTCCGGTCCCTCCAGCCGCTTAGGTTATTGGGAACTGGAGAGACGTCGTTTTTCGGCGTCGGGAAGTGAGCGTGTCTTACAGCTCCGCCACCAACGTGAAGATTTGGTAGGGACTCAAAGTCGGAAAGTGAGCATGCCTACAGCTCCGGTATCTATCTGGAAAATAGGGAGGGTACTGAACGTGTACCCGGGGCGGCTCATCCGAAGCACTAGCGTCTCGAAGAACCGGATGAAGTCCATCGACAGAGGTCTGCGAGAACCCTGTACACTGGCTGATCTGGGGTCAGAACCTGAACTTATAAGGTTCCTGTGCGCGCACAGGTTATAGTGTCCTTCTCATATGCTCTAAGGATAGGTAGAGCGGGTCACTATAACCAAAACTAACTTAGAAGAATATGGTGCTTGTCCCAGTATGAAGTAGCCCTCAGCCTGGAAAGGATGCCAATCTTCCTGTCTGCATTTTTGGCCATGGATTTAATGTATCTGCCGAAGTTCAGATTAGATTGGACGATAGGTCCATTCCAAGTAGCTGGAAATGGTCGGTTATCGGTAAGAATATATCACGAAAAGTCGGAGTTAGCTCAAATGAACTCCGTTTTGTGGAGGATAGATACGCCTGCATTTTGGTAGGGTTAAATTTGACAAGATTGGCATTGCCCCAATCGGCGACTGCCTGAGTGTCAAATCCAAACGGCTAACCCTAGACTGTCGACAAGACTGGATTTCTTCTTCACTGACCCTTGCATTGGTCAAGTACCTATCTACTGTGCTGTGCTGTCACCAGCATACGCATAGGTACCTGCAATTAGCATATCATTGATATGCAGCAGAAAGAGTGCTGCAGACAGTACGAAACTTTGAGGAACTATTCTATTCGGAAGAATAGCCTTCTAAGACCACTTGAATGGAACGTTCTCTCAATAAATCCGTGATCCAATTGCAAAAGTTTGTGGGAAGCCCAAAACAGGGAAGCTTACTTAAAAGGCTTGCGTTACAGACCCTGTCAAAGGCTTTAGAAATGACCAAAGACACCTTAGTTCGCCTTGCTTTTCTATAGCCTCGCTCCATATGTGACTGGCATACACAAGAAGATCCCCTGTAGATCGCCCTCGTCGGAATCCGTACTGGTGATCACTGAGGAGGTCGTTGTCTTCAAGGTACGAGAGGAGACGGTTGTTGAGTACACGTTCTATAGTCTTGCTTAGTAAGTGACTGAGATAGGCCCACAGTTGACAGGGTCAGCTCTGCTTCCTTTTTTGGCACAGGTTGCGCGTTTGCAAGCTTCCACGACTTGGGAACTACACCAGTCTCGAGTGAGAGGCGTTCTGGATATAAGTTGGTGGTAGCACGGCTTCCCTTCATTATGTTTTACGAGCTCACCTATCACGCAGCTCTCCACGCCATCGAAGGCTTATTTTTTTTTCTTATTCGTCAACATTGTAATTAACTGTTAAGAGTCTAGTTACCCAATTAACAGAATCTTATGTTAGTTTGAGTTATTTTTCCTTCCCGTTCAATGTTTTGGCTGAAATTAAGAAAAAATCAACCTTGGAAGTCAGACAATTTAGCCCTTCGAGGAACAATGCCCATATAAATTTATATTTATAGCCACATTTATTAATGTACACATATAATAACTTGAACAACATTTTACACAAATTACAAGTTATTTATGTAAATCTTAGGATTGAGGTCCCTTATGTTGTGGCAAAAGTTTATTTTTTATCTTTTCAGTGTCCAGAGGACGGCAAAACATCTACAAAAAGTAGTGCAAAAGATGTAGGTGGTGCAAATGGCGCAGGCGGTGCAAATGTTGCAGCTGGTATAAGTGGACAGTATTATCCTAACAGCGAAGAAGACTGCAGCGCCTGTGGCTGCTATTACCCTTTTTATCCAAATGATATGTGTCGAGTCATAGAAAAATGCACGAAAGCCTGCGAAGCAGTTTATGACATTTTGTGCATAGATCCCCGAATTCAGCAAGCCATTAGGTGTTGGTTCTCAAAAACATGTCAAGCCAATTGTTACACCACATTTATGTATACTGCGAAGAGCAAAAAACTCCTACACGGTACCAGTAAAAACCAAAAGGCTACAAAACTCAACGACATTAAACAACTAAAAAGTACTCAAAATGTCTACTATGCTGGAAATGATAAAATTATTATTATCAACAACAACAACAATAACAACAACAACAACAACAACAACAACAAAAAATACAAGAAAAAAAAGTAAATGAAAGATATCACTCAAGATTACATTCGAGTTTCAAAAAAGATTTTTATAATTATTAATACACAGATCGAACACTCAGGAAAAATTCCTTCGATCCGGCCGGATTCGAACCGACGTCTTCTAGCAGACCGTGCCAGACGCTATACCAACCAAGCCAAGGAACGAACCAGCGGACCTCACGAATTTTTCTATGTGCTTGTTGTCGTATCTATGTATTTGGTTTTTCAACGACTTTTTATCGTAGCGCCTTCTATGAGAAATCTATGAAAGTTTTATCACTCAGTTAGATACCTTTACAGCTACCAGCCCTGGCGCGAGATGTCGCTATTCACTGTAATATAAATTTTTTATTCAATTGTTATTCAATATTTTTTGTGAAATTACTCCACTAGTTTGTTATAATTATTAATACAAAGATCAAACACTCAGAAAAAATTCCTTCGATTCGGCCGGATTCGAACTGACATCTTCTAGCATGTCGTGCCAGACGTTATACCAACTAAGCCCCGGAACGAACCAGCGGTCCTCACGAATTTTTCTATGTGCTTGTTGTCGTGTCTTTGTATTTGGTTTTTCAACGACTTTTTAGTCGTAGCGCCATCTATGAGAAATCTATGAAAGTTTTGTTCTATGAAATGGGTGATAACCCATTTAGATACCTTTACAGCTACAAGCCCTGGCGAGGAATGTCGCTATTCACTGTATTGTAAATTTTTATTGAATTGATATTCAATTATTTTTTTAGGATTTTCATTTTTATGCTTGTATGTACAGTAATCACAAAAATCCGATTTTGTTTTTTCCAGGAAACACAGCAGTTATGACTATTATGATTGGTACAGTTGGTATTAATAACAATTACAACAATGACGGAAGTGGTGACAATAACAACAGCAACAACAATAATGGGAGTGCCACATAATAACAATAATAATAACCAATAAATAAAAACTATTACCTACTCAAGATTGCTTTCGAGTTTCAAAAAGATTTTTATTCAATAATCATACGTCTGCGGCGTCTGAGGGCGCGTTTCCACTATGTCGTCACGTTTTATTATCGTTGGACGACTGTCGTGTCTAGCCTGTTCCCATATCACGACTATCTGTCATGGACGATTTTTTATCGTTGAACGACTGTCATGACTAACTGTTCCCACTAGATCGTGACGACAATTTATCGTTTCACGACAGCCTCCTTGCCCATCTCTGGCTACGACCCAACGCTACTGCAAAGCGAGCAGAGGGCGCGGGGTACAGCAATAATTAAAACGTGACGACAATTGGAGCTGCGACAATCTGTCGTCAAGTTTTTATCATGACATTAATCGTCCGACGACTGTCGTTCTAGCTGTTCCCACTGTGACGACGGTTTGTCGTTGTAACGATAAAAAATCGTGAACGACAGTTAATCGTGTCGTGCTATGTGTGAACAACTTCATTTAAATATACAAGCCACGACACTGTAAACTGCACGGGAATCTGTCGTCACGACATAGTGGGAACACGCCATGACGCCTCACGGCGCCCAAGTGACGCGCGGCACTCAAATGCTTCCATCGATTCCATATTTGCAAAACACAAATTTGTACCTTAATAATGGGAAAATAGATATGAATATGCTATAGGCGAAAAGCATGACGCGTCGCGACGCGTCGACTCTGCGCCAGTGTGAGTTAAGCCTTAAAGTGTTGAGGCCCACACTAGACTAAGGCTATCTTGTGGTGATCAAATAGGAAGTATTAAAGTGGTTGAGAATAATATTAAATGAGTAAATTACCAATTGTATATTTATTGCTACCATGAACATTATATTAAATAATAATAGTAATTATTAATTCATAAGGTGCTTTATAGATCCCCTCGTATCTTTTACGGTGCAGTAGAGATCATAGCGTACAATACAAAGGGTCGCCTCAAATTGACACAGGCAAACGACGCGACGATTCGATGCATTAAAATGAGCAAAGCAACGTATTAAACGGAATAAGGTTATATTTCCTTGAATATAATTAAATTTGACAACACGTTGTTATATAGGTAATATAAAAATTATGATAACTCCGTCTTTTTCTTTCAACGTTCGACTTTATCATGTAATGTATGTGCTCCGTAATAAATATGTAAAATTAGTTCTAAATATCTTTATTTTTTATCAAAATTCAAAACAACAGTCCACGTAAGGCTACATATGTGCGTACTTTGCATAATGCAGTATTGTAGTGGCACTTCACATGGTTACTTGTATTCGCTATTGGGTGTTTGATGTACTTGGAAAAATATTTGACGTACAAACAAACACACAGACAGTGACAAATATGACCGTCTTTACATGGAGCTAAATAAGGAGTTAACATAATGAATATGACCATAGTGTGGACGGTTTACTTGCTATTTTCCTATTTGGTCCTTTCCTTTGATGTGCGTCGAGAAAACGACCAGCGCGTGAAAACGCGAGTTTAGTGTTTGCTGTATATGTCAAAGTCTAAGGCAAATAATAATTTATTTCATAGGTAAAATTTTTACATTTGAAAACGTAATTTTATTGAGCCACTGCTCGTTCACTTGATTTTTCGTCTTAAAGCGTCCACTTCTGGGACATTTACCTTAGTTATGTAATTCCGTCAGAGTATTTTAGAAAGTAAAATAAAAAATCAAAGGCCAATTTCTCGAGTTGGCTTAAGTGAAGTCTTTTAAAAATTCTTTTTTAAGAAGGAAAGCTTCTGTGTTTACGTTACATTTATAGATTTCATTAAGAAACGTTTATCGTTCATTCATAACCTAATTCATCTGCGGGCTTTTAACAGAACTCACTAATTTAAAAAATATATATATTTATAAATTTATTTATTCCTTTCATGGCGTGGGTGTCGTATAAAATAAAAGCATCCTGTAAAGTGTCCCAATTTTCAGTCACTTGTCAGTATATTAAGCTTTGACCTTTTTCGTTTCGTGCAATATACAATGTACTTTAATCGTTCAATAATATCAGTCTTGTTATTTTTAATGAGGCAATTAATCCATCATGTTATATCGATGTTTAACTTACTTTTCCAGATTTGCAGTACAAGCGTGTTAAATAATTTTACACGTTTAATTATTTTGGATTTCTCAGTCATTTTTATTCTGCGTTTAATAAAAATGGGTTTATTCGGTTTTAATTTCTTTTTAATGAGTATTATACCAATTGTTATGACGGCATCGGTAAGCAATTTTTTTTTAATATTACTAAGTGCAGAATCAAAGCTTAAATCGCAAAGAACTGAGGAGCACTGTCACTGCGTCCATCACCCTGACACGTAAATTTACAAGTCCTATGTGCCTGTAATTTCAACAGCACCCTCATTACCCTCCAAAATAGGAACGCTATAATGCTCCCATTACCTCTTGACGGCAGACATGATATCGTTATTTTCTTATGTTCGAATCCAGAAGTCAGGATTGTGAACTCGGGAGGAGAAATTAAACAACTTTTTTTTCACAGTTCTCGGAGCTAGCAGACCTCCTTGACTCGCAAGTTATGAATCAACTTAGAGTAAATACACAGGATTTGGACGTAAGTCAAACTATTTCGTAACCAGAAAAAAAAGAGGTTAAAGTTTTTTATTCGTGTTGATGCCGTGTCGTGGCTATGCCTATATTTTCAAACTTGTAAATGTCATGGAAACTAAAGTGTAATTGTTTAGTGCATCCAGGCGATTATTCCATAAATAAATATAAGTTAAATCATAAATCTTTTCATCACACTTGACACAGTGCCATGACAAGCAGGCAAGGTCGATCGTAATGTCCTAAATTATGCTCACAGGCTTTTTATGAAATTTGTAATTATCGCCCTATGGATTTTTTACGTTACGATTAAGCAAAAAGTTTGAAAAAAAAAAGGCTTGAAAAATCTAAACGTATATTTAGCATAAACTTGTGTCTTTAAAAAAAACTAAAATTTATTTTGTACATTCAAATATTGCAGTATTTTTAGCAATTGGAAATGATTTATTTTACATCTAATACAGTGTGGCTGCATGCGTCTGTACCTTTTATAACATTTTAGTTCGAGTTGTATTATGGAAGCTGGCAATCTGTTTAAAAAAAAGAACAAAAAACCCGCCTTTTCCAAAATGGTAAATGTTGTGTTGTGAAACGATACTTATTCATACAAGAAATAAATTATCGTTGTATCACATACAACATTGTATGTAGCACGGGCGGCGAAAATTACAAACCTCGAGTCATTAACGCCCTCAGCCTTCGGCTTCAGGCTTGTAACAAACTCTCTTTTGTAATTTCTTATATTATTGAACTGATATTGAAAGCACATTACCTACTGAGCAAAACGACATCAATAACTTTATAAAAATAAAACCAGTAATATCCATGTAGAATGTGCGCTTGAATTACATGAATTAACTCCGCTTTCCCCTTTCCATCATAGGGGAACAAGACGTAGGCTGTGGTTCCATCCCTATGTTGTGGATATTCCAAAGATTCACACCTCGCGCTTCGCTTTCACATTTATAGGGCGAAGGGCTATGCAGTCGAATTCCCTGCCTACATACTTGTACCCTGGTCGGTATAATTTAGGTCTTTTCAAAACGAGAGTGAATAGGTGTATTACTAAGGTGTGCATGCTCCATCGTCGACTTCATCATCACTTACCATCAGGTGAGATGGAGGTCAAATGCGCACTTATTTAATTATAAAAATTTTAATTGTAATTTTAATAATTTTATTGCTCTCTGCGTTTCACGTTAAAATTTTAAATATTTGTAATTAAAAAGTTATTGACGTCATTTTACTTATTAGGTGACGTAATTTCGATATCAGTATAAAGTCTAGTAATAAAAGTGTTCGTTTCTTTTATATACTACTAAGTGACGGGACGAACAAGTCATGTGCCTGGTGGTAAGCGACACGCCTGTCCCTAACAGTTATTGTGCCACTCGGAGCTTCACTGCGACTGAGACATAAGTTGACAAGTCCCACGTGCCTGTAATTTCACCAGTGCCCTTACCCTTCAAAACCGGAACGCAGTAATACACATTACTGCTTGGCGGCAGATATAGATAAGGTGGCAGTATTTCCCTGGACGAATTCTTTCACAAGGTGCTCTACTGCTATTATATCTATTATATTTACAGGATAATCGCCTGGACACACTTAACGATTACAACTTGTATATCACAGTATTGTATGTCAATCATTTAAGTTATCACGCTATGTCAGTATAATTATTTATCGACAGCCCCTAATTGTACCACAAGGCCATTTTCCACTACGCGATTAGCCACGACTAACTGCAGCCGTAGCAGCTAATTTTACTTCCTTGTCCGCGTCAATAGCCGCGTACAGACTGAGCGAGCTAATGTTATAAAAAACTCGAGTCCGGGAGTCTACATTTATAAATTCGACTCAATTTCCTATGGCTCGGTGGCCTACACTAACACTCACGAATCCGAGTCAAGTCGAGCGCGAGTGATCAAAGCATCGAGATTTAAAAAGAACTACGACTCTATAAAGTGTCGAGCACGGCAAGCAGGGTTCAATTTACTGAAAAGCTGCTAATGCCCACAAATTAAATAAAAAACAAAAAACTCAATATTGTGATTGAAGATCAAGAAGATATTAATACTTAATTATACTACACCGCTCAGTAGATACTTACCAGACTGGAGCTCGACTCGTACCGAGTAAACAAACTTGAAGTCGAGCGCGAGTCGTTGCATAAATAGACTCGAGCATTAACGTTAAACCCCAGTCTGTCCGGAAACTCGATAAGCTCGTGATACATCGAGCAGTGGAGTCTCTGTCTTTATGAGTCGAGTTTTATGAATTGGAGTCGAGTCCAAAAATGTCGACGGGAGTCTTCCCGGACTCGAGTTTTTTACAACACTAGAGCAAGTACTGGCGAGGCACATGCTCGGTCGGCTTTTCCTCGGTTGGCAGCCTTGCGAGGCTACTCCGTCTGTACGCAGCTATTCGATGTGGAACATATTGCTTAAATAAATAGGAATCGCACCCGTGACTAGGTACTTAGTGAAAAATGCAAGTAACGAGAGAGTTTAGACCGTAGACCGCCACGCTCTGGTCCAAAGCGAGTTGAATACTTCACAAGTTTCCTAGGAGCTGTGAACCTTTTCGACGTGCAGGTTTCATCACGGTGTTTTCCCACATTATTAGCGAGACACATTGCTACAAACTTTAACAAACGTTCACAAGGACTCCAAACGCCGCCCTCTCATCTTAGAAACAACCGTCCTCCCATTGAGCTACCACCGCTAGTACAATTATTTGAACTTGAACATACATATGCTATTATAGGACTTAATTATTAACGATTTTTCAGTGTCCAGATGACGACAAAATGTCTCCAAAAAGTGCAGGTGGTGCAATTGGTACAGCTGGTTCAAGTAGAGTGTATTATCCTAACAGTGAAGAAGACTGCGCCGCTTGTGGCTGCTACTACCCTTATTATCCCAATGATATATGTCGAGTCATAGAAAGGTGCACGAAAGCCTGCGAAGCAGTTTATGATATCTTGTGCATAGATCCCCGCATTCAGCAAGCTGTTAAGTGTTGGTTCTCTAGAACGTGTCAAACAAATTGTTACGCCACATTTATGTATACAACTAAGGCCAACTCCGCAAACCCTAAAAAACTTACGTTCGGTTTGCTCGGATGTTTGTTTGGATGCGGTGGCGGCGGCGGCGGCGGCTCAAATAACAATAACAACAACAACAACAACAATGGTTGGGGTGGTAATAACAATAATAATAACAACAATAACAATGGTAAATAAATAATAATAATAAATAGTAATCACGCGAAACAAAAACATATTTACAATAAAACATATATCTTATCATTGACAAATTTTATTTATATAGTATTACAATATCTTCCGAACTTTTACTAAAGGTGTATAAATACATATATAATTTTTTATGTTGCTGATTTAAAGTATATAACATTATAATATATTGTTTTGCAATGCAGTTTGGAATTAAAGAAAACTTTAATGATAACTTGTTGCTCGATATTTCACAAACACAATAATGAGATAAGATAACACAATGAGAAAATTTGTACGTAAAGTAAAATGCGTGCGCGTGGAGTCGGTCTGCAGGTGACTGCCCACACTTCAAGCGACACGTGGGGAGGAGAAACGATCAAAGCGTACTAAGCAGTACCGATTCGGTTCCTGAGGTAGCTGCGCGGTGCGGGAGGAATGACAGATTACGTAACAGTTATATCGCGCTGCACACGGGATATTTCAACAAGATTTTTCTGACGATATTCAATAATAAGTTGATTTGTTGATTTCACAAAATTCGGAAAACGTCAGAGGTCTCCAACCCGCATTGGTCCAGTGTGGCGTACCATGTCACGCGAGTATTTCTATTTAATTAGGCAAGAGCCTAGGCTCTTAGAATAATAATACAATAAATCTTAATAGAATTCTCGGTCCACTTGAATTTTATTGTAGAAAAAAGAAAGAGTAAAGGAAGGGAAAAGAAGAACAAGTAAAGTAAAGGCGTAAAGGCGGTAACAAAACATAATGATACAAAAACAGGTAAAATCGTATAAAAACACTCCCTTACAACGGATTAACATTTAACGTAAACAAACTTACCTTGGGGTCTGTATTCGTACAAATACTGATGTTTTATAAGTAGTTAGGTTACTTGATTTCCAATGGTATAAGTAACTGATCAGAATTCTATATGATGGCGAGCACGTGTGCTCGCTTCAGAATTTAGTAGAGAATGGCGATGGAAAGAAGAAAAGTAAGTGACGAAGAAAAGGAATTTAAGAAGGATTCAAAATTTCAAAGTAGGTGGACAGGAACCAGAGAAATCATGGCTGTGACTTATGCTGAATGAAGTCCTTTTGCGTACGCCACAACCACACATATGACATAACAAAATTTGTAATCGTTATATTTTGTTATTTGCTTTTTGTCTGATTTGTCTTATTTTATGTTGTTGTCTTTTTATTGTATTCTTTATTTTGTTCATTAATTCTTGTTAATTTCTTTTGTTTATCTGTGTTATCAATTTTTGTTTTGTTTTTGTATCTACGTGTTGTGACGTTGCAATAAATGTCTATTCTATTCTATTCTAAATGGGTGATAAAAAAAGGGATGACGATGAAAGAGGTCGTATAGTTACAACTATAACCTAAACCCTCGTCTGAGAGGATACCTGTGCCGAGCAAATAGGACGTATAAATGAGATGATAATGAGGACTTTCATCCCGGGAAACTCGATCTCAAAAATTTCGGATCTCTATATTAAATCTCAATATTTTGGCATTTTCGTTTCGGGAATGTCGAGACATATGAAGCTTAAGACTCGATACTACGTTAATTTTGCTTGGTACGATCGGCAGGGACACTGGCCTGATTACAGAATTTATTATTTTAGAAACAAAATTAAAGCCATTAGAAAGAATTAGGTATATCGTACAGTTCTGAAACGTGTTCTATTTACTTCAGTTGATACAAATAATCATCATATGTTAAGTACCTATTGAATACAACGGTTTTCTTGTAAAATTTCGGGGTAAGTTCGTGTTTTTCTATCTTGAAAGTTTTTAGGAATCGTGTTTTCACACCGTAGCTTTCAGAGTACATCCTCAATTGTACTTTATATTTTCTCCAAATCAACCAAAGCCATTTGTGGTTATATACACTGTTAAGACACTTAATTAAAAAGTACTTATTAAAAACGTACTAAAACAACAGTCAAGTTTTTTTCTGGTAATAAGGACAACAACACGGTGGAGAGGAGCTTGATATGATCTGTGGAGATTGAAAAACGGTAGTGATAAAATCAGGTCCACTGAAATTTTGTATAGCGTACTTTTTTATGATACCAAGCGACGGGACGAACAAGTCGTGTGCCTGGTGGTAAGCGACACGCCTGTCCATAACAATTGCAGTGCCACTCAGAGCTTTAAATCACAAAGATGTGAGGGCTACTGCCAGTGAACCCTCACTTTTCACCAGGACCCTTAAACCTTCAAAACCGGAAGGCAATAATGCACACATTACTGCCTAGCTGCAGAAATAGGTAAGTGGCAAAGAGCTCTACTGCTACTTAACTTGGTATCATAAAAAAGAACTATATAAACAACGACTAGGTGGACAATGTATAAAATAAAACCAGACTTAGTACAGACTTTCGATTAATGTAAAAAAATGCAATTTGCAACATTACATTCTCGCCTTACATTCATTAATCTTTTAACACAAGCCTTCTTAATCGTAATAAGAAGAGAAAGGACTAATTCTTTGTATTGTACGTACAACGGCACATCAGACTACACATTTTTCTTCGAAAATCGCCTCCAGTGCAACGGAACAAGATACGTCAATGTGTAGCTTGTTGTGTTAGCTTGTGTACATAGCTTGTTATTTCTAATAAGGCAATTATAATAACGTTGTAATTATGTTTTGTGTATTAATTTTGCACATTTAACTATTACAATTGTATTACTAATTATAACTCGGTGTTTAATAAGTATGGGTTATAATTGTATGAATTTCTTTTTATTCAGTTCCATTATAATGGCAACGGTAAGCCATTTTGTAAGTCAATGCGGTAAGCCAATAAAGCATCCATGTCAAGTATTCCAATTTTATGAGTAGTTATTAGGATTGTGTAGTCATTTAAAAGCATAGACATCGATGGATTTCTAGAACAGTGGCCTATCTCAAAAGCATCTAATTCTGTCTGCCGCTCAAAGTGGACCAATCGTAGACCATCCCAATGTTGTCATGTGATTATTCTAACTAATGAAAAGCTTGGAATGCAAATAGCAATAAAATTTAATCATAATATATTCATAATATGATAACATTTTCTGAATAAATCTCAGTAATAAGTAAAAAAGGGTCAATTTTGGATTAAGCCACGTTTGCGAGCGATTTATCAATTTATGTCTCTGTGTGACGAGCGCATTGTCAGTGTCCCTCAGATTTTGCGATTCAAGGCTCTGGTTAGCACTGCAACTGTTATGGACGCCAGTCACACGACTTGTTCGTCCCATCCCTAGGTATCATATAAAGATGTTTCTCTATTTAATGGCTGCTAGGGAAGGTGTACTAAGTTATTAAAAATAACCATCAAAATAATAGTTCTAAATCAGGAATCGGGAGTGGGGACTCCAAAGGAAAAATGGAAAGGTTGCCTAAACAATTTGAACATCTTTTACAAAGCACTTGAACCATGCACAGCGTACAAAGTAACGTAAGACGCTGACAAGCGTCGATGACCTTGCGTGGATGACCTTGAGCGATAACGCGCCTGCTATAATTTCTCCAATAAGGTGGCGCCATACGCCCCGATGCAGTAAGAGTGTGGTAGTTGGACCTTCCGCTTGATTTAACATAATATTGATTGCCGCTAACAGATGGCGTTGTACTTAAAATACACACAGGCTATCAAACCAAAAAATATCAAAGCATATAAGAACTGGACATATTATGCAAACAAGAAATAACCCACACCTCGAGTGAAATTGAGTTAGGTATGTATTTAGGTAGAACACCAGACGTGTCCTTTACCCGCTCACAAAAGATCCTGGCAACATACCAAGCCAGAACGGAGAAAATAAAAGTACTTCAGGGTACCAACCCTAAATAAGTAACTTTTTAATAGGTAAAAAGAACCTTGTTGCTTAACTTATTATAATATCTTTTTTAAAATATGCTAAACGGATCCATGTCACATGTACTGAAGTACTGTAGATCTTTGGCATTTTCATTACGAAAACTAGAATATGTTTCAGGTTAACTAAATAAAAGGATACATAATGTTTTCTATTTATTGCTATATAATATAATAGTATATCGTTCACTATATCGTTCTCACTGCTACAGTACATCGTTTGTCTCAAATAGAGATGCGCCGAGTACAAGTTTTACCGAGTAACCGAGTACCGAATATTACTCGGTTTAACATTTGCCGAGCCGAGTACTCGGCCGAGTTGCTCGGTTCATTACAACCGGAACGCGATTATCCTAAAAGCCCCCGTTGCTCTAGAATTAGGCAGATATGTCAATGAAAGTTTATTGTCGCGAGAGCAGAGTCCTTTCCAATTTTGGGCAGAGCATAAAACAAAATATCTAAAACTGGCACAGTTAGCACGAGTGTTTTTATGTGCACCTGCAAGCACTATGTATAGCGAGCGGTTATATGCCGAAGCAGGTAATGTGTATGAAGAAAAAAAGAACAGACTATATTACCTTAACGCGCAGAAAGTCTTGTAAATATTCCTACATTATAACTTGCCTTTGTTAAATTTTAAATATTAATAATGTAAACTTTCTTTTTAAATTACTAAATAGCTAGAAATTGTTACAATTTCTAGTAATAAATCTCTTTTGAATATTTTAAATATAATATTGATTTTACTTTATTAGCTGTGATGTTTTATTTTAACCAAGTACTCTTCTCGTGAACCGAATTATTCGGCCGAGTACACCGAGTACCGAGTAGCAAACTAGTACTCGGCGCATCTCTAGTCTCAAATAATTTACCTATTTATTTCTTCACACTGTTTTTACAAAAATCTAATTATCTCGAAAGTGACATTTTGTGGGTTGGTTATAGTTTGCATAACTATGTCCGACTACATATCTCGTAAGTATCGTGCTCGACGGTAGATAGCCGATTACAATACAATATCAATTAATTTGTCAAAACCATGTCAAAACAGAGGTCTGGCAACGTATCCTACGAACGCAAGCTACGCAGCAGAAGTTTTCAACGTTGCAATTTTACTAAATAATCAAGGACGCAAACAATAATTTCATTTTTTTTTTAATACTTTGTGTTTTAGGTTCTAATCCAACCAAAAATATATTCTTTTTATTCTCAACTAATGGCTAAATTTGACTTTTTTAAAATATTTTATTTTGATTTCAACGAATTGGTGCATTATATTTACTTTTACCATTACCAGACCACCAAACGAATAACTTGGTCTCAAACTAGCAAATCTCTGTACTATGTGCACCAGAGCCATTAACCATAATACTCATACCAATACTCTACAATACTCATACCAATTTAGAAAAAGTATCTTTCCCAAATTGGTTCTCCCGGGTATCGTACTCGGGACCTCCTCGTCCAGTTGCCCACAATTCTAACCGCTAGGTGCCCAAGATCGTCTGTTTATCAATTTTCTAAACTACATGCCTGTCCATAACAATTACAGTGCAACTCAGAGCTTTAAATTGCAAAGTTCTGAGGTCTGACACTGCCACTGTGCTTGTCACCCTGAGACATAACTTGACAAGTCCCATATACCTGTGATTTCACCAGAACCCTTCAAAACCGGAACACAGTAATGTTCACATTACTGCTTGGCGGCAGAAATAGGTAAGGTGACAGTACTTCTCTGGAGGAACTTTTTCACATGGAGCTCTACTGCTACTAAATTCCATTACGTTCGACTGTAAAATCTAGATACCAATAATAATAATAATGTGGTAGTAATATGACTTACCCCAACCGAATGTGCTAAGACCTTAAAAACTTATCGTAATACCTATAATAATATTAAATTACGATACAAAATGCAGACAGCGGTGCTACTCGACGCGGCACGTATCAGTCGCCAGTTCTTGTACAAGGTCAAGAGCACGTGAAACTTAACACTTAAGACTTAAATTCAACTCTATGCCACTTACGATAAAAACGGTCCTAAGTACTAAGTGCCAAACCTGATGTGCTCTTGACTATACTGACTCCGTTATCCCTGCCGAATACCGGGAAAAACCGCCTCTCCAAGGTCTAAATGTATGGAGTAGGTACTTAGGTTATTAGAAAATGAAACATTTTTTTCCATTTTGCGGCTTCATTAATATTATCTTGACATAACGGTTGATGACTTTAGCATCTCAGTCAACCGGCTGCCAGGGCTTTGGCGCGCAGTTTCCGTCGAGTCACCGCCGCGGAATCTCATGATTAAGGACCACGAATTGGTTCGAAACATGTCGAGCAAAAATTCGACTTAAATACGTGAGTTATCCGTAATTTTTAGTTAAAATGCCATTACCAGCACATTTATCACGGTTTAGTCCTATTGTGGTCAATATTTTATTTCTTATTAAAAAAAGAGTGTTATACCTTAATTTACTTGCGTCCGGCTGCAGCGATTTTGCTTTATGTTCCTTTGTATGCTGTGTTTGCTTCAAGTGCTGTGTAAAAAAATGTTCAAATTGTTTAGGCAACCTTTCCATTTTTCCTCTCGAGTCTCACTTCCTGATTAAGAACTATCAATTTGATGGTTATTTTTAGTAACTTATTCTTTAGTAAACCTTCTTAGGTATTCATGCTATGCTACATGTTTCTTTTATGATATCAAGTGGCGGGACGAACAAGTCGTGCGACTCGTGTTATGCGACACGCCTGTCCATAACAGTTGCAGTGCCACTCAAAGCCTTGTATCGTAAAAATCTGAGGAATACTGCCACTGCACTCGTCATCCTGAGATATAAATTGACAAATCGCAAGTGCCTGTAATTTCACCAGCACCCTTACCCTTCAAAGCCGAAACGCAGTAATGCTCAAATTACTGTTTGGCGATAGAAATAGGTAAGGTGGCAAAATGTGTAAGTGGTGCTCCAAAACCATTATTTTCGAGAATGTTATTACAAATTCTATTTAGCATAAATTATGTTTATGCTTTTGAAGTGTTGTATTCAACACAATTGTAATAACCACTCATAAAATTGGAATTTTTGTCATGGATGCTTTATTGGCTTACCGTTGCCGTTATAGCAATTGTAATGGAACTTAATAAAATGAAATTAATGCAATTGTAACCCATCTTTATTAAACGCTGAGTTATATAATTAGCAACGTTAATTATGCAAAATTAACACACGGAATATAATTACAACGTTATTATAATTGCCTTATTAGAAATAACAAGCTATACCTATACAATACAAAGAATTAGTCCTTTCTCTTCTTAATAAGATTATAAAGGCTTGTGTTAAAAACATTAATTAATTCAATGCAAGGCGAGGTAATTAAACTTTGTTGGTTTTACGATTTGCAAACTAGATTTTTTTACATTAATCGAATGTCTGTACGAAGTCCGAGAAAGGTTTTTATTTTATACATTGCCTACCTAGTCATTAATAAAAATGTAAGTAAATTAATTTGCTACCGCGAACCCAGTAACAAGGGAATTGAAAAAAGTGCCTGCCATATTAGTCAGTTATTGTTACGTGAAACGAGAATAAAAAAACTATTTCATTGATAATAGAAATGAATAGACAATCAATTAGGCACTTTTTTTCAATCTACTTGCGATTGAATATCGTTAGAAAAATCTTATTGAAATTATCCCGAGTACAGCGCGCCATAACTGTTACGGAAACTGTCACTCCTCCCGCACCGCGCAGCTACCTCAGGAACCGACTCGGTTAAGCGGCAGGCTTTGATCGTTTCACCTCCCCACTAGTCGTCTTAGGTGTCGCTAGTAGACAGACTCCACACGTACGCATTTCAGTTTACATACAAAATTTCTTATTGTGTTAACCCATTATTGTTTTTGTGAAATATCGACCAATAAATTATCCAATAAAAGTTTTTTTTTTACTTTGCATTTTAAAATAATACAATTATAATGTTATCTACTTTTAATTAGTTAACTAAAAATGATGTATGTAGTGCGGAAGATATTGTAATACAGTATAAAAGTAGTAAAATAAAATTTGTTTGTTTAATTAGAACGTTAAGCAGTTTCAAATCGAATCATGTTTTGTAGTAAATATGTTTTTGTTTCGTGGGATTATTATTTATTACTGTATAATTCAAACTATTTAGCGCAATACAGAGGAATCACTCAGTAAATGTAATCTCGAAGAATCACCCACAAATAAATAGTAAGCACAATGCATAACCACCTCCACCACCACCATATCGATTATTATTATTGTTGTTGTTGTTGTTGTTGATAATAATAATTTTATCAGAAAGTTTTGTAACATTGTAGTTTTTACTGCTTCCGTGAAGGAGATTTGTACCTTTAGTAGTATACATAAATGTGGTGTAACAATTGGCTTGACACGTTTTTGAGAACCAACACCTAATAGCTTGCTGAATTCGAGGATCTATGCACAAAATATCATAAACTGCTTCGCAGGCTTTCGTACATTTTTCTATGACTCGACACATATCAGCGGGATAAAAAGGATAGTAGCAACCACAGGCGCTGCAGTCTTCTTCGCTGTTAGGGTAATACTGCCTACTTATACCAGCTGCACCATTTGCACCGCCAGCACCGTTTTCACCACCTACATCTTTTCTACCACCTACACCTTTTGTAGATGTTTTGTCGTCCTCTGGACACTGAAAAAATATTGAAAAATAGTTAAATCACTGTGTGCGTAATTTCTTCTATAAGCTAATATTCTGAAGAGTCAATGGTAATGAAGTAAGTAAGTAACACGACGCAACGGCAGGTTACATCAGACGACGTTGTGGTTGGAGTCGAAATTTTGAATTTTTGGGGTAGTATTTAGTTGTTGTCGTTACGCGAAAGATTGCAGTAGGTTGGCTTTTCATCTCTTATTAGGTGGTACGAAAAATACATAGTCGGAATGATATCAACGTAAGGACAATAAGTGAAACAAGAAAAGTTTTTAAGACGTTTATTGAATCAAGATACAAAGAAATAAATAGGATATTCGTTTACAACATAAAGAATCTTATGCTGACTCTACATTGACTGTCTAAATATGAAGAATTTTACTTCAAAATATAGTATTTTTTTTATTGTATTTACTTATTTAGTTACAAATAAGTGATCTAAAAAAATAAATTTGAGATTCTGAAGGTAATTTAGTAAATAGTACACGAAAACTGTGGGTGAATAAATTTAACAATTTCCTTGATTTAGATAACGCCAAATCGAAAACCTGTTACAAAGACGTTACATAGCATGTAGTGAAAACATCGTGGATTGTTGTTGTCTTTAACTTTGCCGTTATTAAGAGTGTTTTTGAGCACCTATTCCAGGAAGTTAAAAATATGTTTCAGCAATTTATCCATAAGGATTAACTAATTACTATTAAGTTTGTTGTTGTAATTAATTATAATATTACCGTTAAGTCCTATGTTAATTATTACCAATTTTTTAATAATAACTACACAAAATTTAATTATTATTAAAATTTTTCATGCAAAGTTTAACCATGCAGATGTTATTAAAGATTTTTTTTTTTTTAATTTATGACTACGCTTATTGTTACTGTTACAATATAACACCCCTATCGCCATTATTGTGGGTTATTATTATTTCCCCCACCACAACTAACGTTGTTGTTATTATTGTTGTTAACGCCATCGTTGCTGCTGCAACTGTTGTTGTTAATTATTGTTATCCCCACCGCAATTGTCGCTGTTGTTATAGTTGTCTCCACCGTCTTTATCGTGGTTGTTGTTACGAGCGGCAGTCAAAAACAAGCAGCCTCCATTTTTCTAAATTTTATTTCTTTAGCTACTAAACTAATACATGGTATTACTATACATGGTATACTGATTAGATCTAGATAGATGATTTTTAGATAGATGGATTTGGAGCAAATACAAAGAGCTGTCATTAAGTTTTTGGCGAAAGAAGGTTGTGCACCTAAGGAAACCCATAATCTCTTGAACAATGTTATTGAAATGCTGTAAAGGACACATATACTTTGTAGTGTCCCAAGCCATGAATTATTCTCTAGAATTATAGAGCCATATGAGACGTTCAATGCATTAGCAACATTCTGAACAGTAACGTGTCGGTCTCTTCGAATCAATTTATCAACACGTTCTGGATTTGAATCTGTGCTAGATATTATCAACCGACCGCTTCTCGTTTTATCTGCGATTTGCGTTCTTCTATTTCCAAACATGTTTACCTAGCTCCGCACATTGATGAAGGCCATTACAGCATTCTCACAAACATTCTTCAAGGGACTTGCTAGGTGCACAACCCTTTTGCCAGAAACTCAATGACATCTCTTTGTTTTACTTTCAAGTCCATTG
>NW_020653993.1:6610872-6613310 GCF_003589595.1 Hyposmocoma kahamanoa
ACGGTGAGAGCGGGACAATTAGCGATCTTTCACTGCTTTTAGTACTAGTTCTAGAGGGATGCTCGAATGAAAATAGCCATCACGTTTTAAGTCTCTATTACTTATCTACATTATGTAAAAAAGTGAGTGCTCATATTTTTTGGTATATCTGTATGTGTAATATCAACCTACGTGTACGTGAAATCGTTGTAAATATTGAAAGAAATTCTAACTAAATATGCGTTATTCCATTATTGTTTTGTAAAAAAACAAGATATTTAGTTAGAATGACAGTCATAAACCTATAAAATATGAAGGAAAATCTAATAGTACATACCATACAAATTGTATTTTTAAATATTTGGTACAGTACCTCATAATACTAACCCGTAGTAGTTCATGTGAATAAAATAACTAGTTTGGAGTGTTCGTTCAATGTCTGTCATAAAGTCGTTCAAGGAGAAGACGAACTAAGGAACTAGATCAATTAAATGAACTAGAAGACCAACCTAGTTCAGTTGATCGATTGAACTAACTACGATCGCTCCCTTTAAGGGCCGATCAGACACGAGTCTCACTCTTCACTTTTAATGTACAAAATAAAATTCATGCCTTTGAAGTAGACACTTTAGAAAAGTTGCAGTGGGTCATCTGTGATACGTCTAATACTACTAATTTTTGCACAATATCAGTCTACAAGGGTGCGCCTTATAAGAAAAATAAAAGACAGTCTGACGAGAGCTAGTTTATTATGGTCAGATATCGGTACAAGAAGAATCCAGATCATCAACACCGTGGTGTTACTAATCAAAAGTAATAAATAAGTGCTAACAGCATTGACTTAAGAGCTATATAAATTTAGGTTGCAATTTTGCAATTAATTCATAAAATTACACAAGGTTCCAAATCTCATTAAACTAGTTAAAACAAACATCGTTTTCTGAGGATGCTGAGGCAGCATCCTTTTAGTAGAAGTAGAGCTCGATGTGAAAGAGTTCCTCTAGGAAAGAACTGCCACAATTTCTGCCAGGAAGCAGTAATGTCAGCATGATTGTCTTCGAGTTTTGAAGGATAAGGGTAGTGGTGAAATTACTGGCACATGGAGCTTGACAAGTTATGTCTCAGAGTGGCGGGCGCGGCGGCAATCCCCTTCAGACCTTTACAATTTAAAGCTCTTAAGTGTCACTACAAGTGCAATGGACAGGCGTGTCGCTTGCCACCAGACAGACGTACGACTTATTCGTCCCGTCACTTGGGTATAAAAAAAAATTCGCGTTTATTTGGACTTAAATAACGGTCAAACGTTAAACCCGCCGATTTTGACTTGGGCGGTGTTAATACTGTTATATATAATAACTTCTTCTTCTTGGTGTGTCGACTCCAAAGATTGACGTTTATATTTGTGATGACCGGTATTTAGCGACTGAGACAGCTTTATCAGTATTACAGTTATACAGGTCCTCGCGTCTACAGGTGTAGGGACAAAATGTGTGCCATTATCTGGGGAGAGACTCCACACAGACATTCGCTCTCCGAGCGATAAACCCACCCGTGCATGCTCTCCTTGCGTTAGCATACTTGGGTTCGCAATCTATTTAGAGACTCTCCAAATTTGCCAATGTAAGCGGGATAAGTGATGCCGTGGGGTATCTCTCCTTCCGGACACTTAATTTATTAGTTTCCCATCTAGAGGGTATACTTCTTTAATGAAGTCATGGCGACTGTTTAGCCTCTGGATTTCCGGCACGTGATGGTGTAATGGGTGCCGCGGGTCAGTCTCAAAAGCAAAGATTCTACAACGAAATTACTTGATAACTTTATTATCTTTAAATAGGTTATAAAATATCACTTATACATAAAGGCTGACCTGAAGGACGATATGGATATCGAGTGGGAACGGAGAGCTCTATCGGGTAGGGTTAATATGATCTCCCGTAAATTTGCTCGTTGTACTAGGAAAGTTAAAGTTTGTTGTTTATATTGTTAGTGTTTATAGCTTATTATATCTCCCTAAACACGTGCAGTTTGTGGAGATATTATACGCAGCGGCCCTATGGGGCCCTCCGAATTCAACATAATAATGCGTTCCGAGTGGTGGTGGGGCTGCCCCGCTTCTGTAGCGCATTAGCGATGTTCGCAGAAGCAAGAGTTGACTGCTTCTACGCGACCATGCGCAAGCGAAGCACGTCTCTGGTGCGGCGAGTGCAGGCCAGCCCCAACCCCATACTGCGCTCGATAGCGGACAGGTTCGACTGTCCATACGTGTGGCACTGCTGTGAATTGCCTGTTTCCAGCAGTATCTATTATGTATAATTTTGCATTTACTAACATTAGCATTAAGCGATTTTACTAACAAATAATATGTGTCAATGTGACATGAAGTAAATAATTTATTATTATTATTATCATTATCGTTGCCGTTGCCGTTGCCGTTGCCGTTGCCGTTGCCGTTGCCGTTG
>NW_020653993.1:6613320-6626966 GCF_003589595.1 Hyposmocoma kahamanoa
CCGTTGCCGTTGCCGTTGCCGTTGCCGTTGCCGTTGCCGTTGCCGTTACCATTATTTTTATTATTATTTGTTTCAAGTGGTCCGTATTATTTTTAACCGACTTGAAAAATGGAGGAGGTTCTCAATTGGACTGATTTTTGTATTTTACATGCTTACTCTGACATTTGTGATCCGATTTCGATGATTCTTCTTTTATTGGAAAGGGGTACCTCCGTAGTGGTCCTATTTAAATTTGAAGAAAATATTTCCGCTAAATGTAACAAATTAGGGGAATGAATCCCATTTATTGGATTTCACCTAATTTTTGTCACGATTTAAAAAAAATTTGGCAAATAGACGTAGTTCTACAAGCTTTTAAGGTGATTTTTTTCTATAAAAATGTTATAATTATTAATAACAAAGATCGAACTGCTGGATTCGAACCAGCACCCAAGCGTTTTTTTTTATATAATATTAAGCAACACCGAGATCTTTGCAATTTAAAGCTCTGAGTGGCAATGTACCTGTTATGAACAGGGATGTAGCTTACCACCAGGCGCACGACTTGTTCACCTCGTCACTTGATGTTATAAAAAAACAGTAATGCTGACATTACTGCTTGGCGGCAGAAGTAGGTAAGGTGGCAGTACGAGTAGGAGCTCTACTAAATTGTTTTTGAAGTGATTTGTCTAGTAAACTTGATGTGTTCAACTGTTTAACCGACTTCAAAAAAACGCGATAACTCCGGTATTTGTGAACCGATTTTCATGATTCTTTTTTGTTGGAAAGGGGGTACTTCCATAGTGGTCCTATTTCATTTTGAAGGAAATCGTCCACCTCTAAAGGTGGCTGTTCACTCATGAAGATTCATTTTTATAAATAGCGACTAATTTTCTTGAGGAGCAATTATTTTAATGGTTGATTTTGCTATTTCTCCAATTCAAGGCGTTTTTTTTCAATATTCTTTGAGTAGTGAGAACCGACTTTTTATTATCTCCAGTGTCAAGTCCTGTACAGTGGCGAATTTAAGGATATTTCAATAAAACTTAGCAAATAGACGTAGTGCCACGTACTTTTGAGGTCGGTTTTTTTAGTACTCTGTACTGAGATTATTTATTTATCAATAAATTTAAAAATTTGTCTATTAAGAGCAAAAATTTTGTTTTAATTTGCACATTTAATGGAGTATTACGATTTATTTATATTTATAGCAATAGTCACATAGACCGTCGTCGTTACTTCGGTATTTTTCTTTATAAATGGTACAATTAATTTTAAAATTCTGAACTGGAGTTTATAAATGTTTTATAAGTACGTTTCAAAAGTTTTAGTTGAATATCATAATTCCAATCTTGTTATTTCTAATGAGGCAATTAAACCAAATATTCTATTAATGTTTGTCACAGTTTTCCAGATTAGCAGTACAAGCGTTGGTCAATTTAACATTCTTAATGTTTCTGAATTTCATTAGTTAGAACTCCAAGTTCAATAAGGATGGTTTTATTTTGCATTAATTACTTTTTAATAAGTTCTATGTCAATATTGGTAACTGTATCAGTAAGTAAATAAAGTGTTCAGTTATTATTTAAAAAGTTACACCTAAGCTACAAGTTCGCAAAGCCGTTTTCTCATTTAAAATACATGCAGTAATAAAGATAAGAACAATAATCTTTCAAATGTAATAATAAATTCAATGGAAAATAAAATAAACGACACGAAGATCAAGAAATAAATAGAGCTAGCAGCAGAAAACTTACTTGTGAAAGAGTCCGTCCAGGGAAGTACTGCCACCGTCACTATTTCTCCTGTCAAGCAGTAATGTAAGCATTGCTGCGTTCTTGTTTAGAGATTTACTACATTATTGCAGAGGACGGGAAGTAAGGGAAAACTGGACGAGTATGAGTTACAAGTTACAAGGCCGAGCGCCAGGGAGGTCGTGTATTAATACGAGTTCCCGCCGAGGCTTATATAGTGCTTTTCTCAAACAATGTGAAGAAATAATAAAAGACTAAAGAGAGGAAGATGTAATAGAAAAAGTTAATTAATAACAAAAGTAACATTTAATGAGGACAATTTCGCTAAAAGAAAATGTTATTGTTTTTCCAGGCACATTAATAGAGTCTGCTGAACTTCTGATAATGTGGTTCGTGTAGTTCTCCAGTGCGTGAAAGTTTCATAAGTTTTCATGTATCTTACTTTGCTCATAGCCTGCAACCACTTTTTCATGGCTATTATTGTCCCTTGTTTTAAATTAGGCAGAGTACTATCCATTACTGATATTATGATATGTTAATCTCAGGTACCTTTGCGTATGCTGATGACAGCACAGTTGTGGATAGGTACTTGACCAATGCGAGGGTCAGTGGAGAGGAAATCCAGTCTTGTCGAGAGTCCATGGTTAGCCGTTTAGATTTGACACTCCAGGCAGTCTCCGATTGGGGCAATGCCAATCTTGTCAAATGTAACACTACCAAAACTACACAAAATGGAGCCACTTTGCGTTGACTCCGACTTTTCGTGATATATCCATACCGATAGCCGACTGTCTCCAGCTACTTGGAATGGACCTGTCGTCCAATTTGAACTTCGGCAGACACATTGAATCCATGGCCAAAAATGCAGCAAGGATGTTTAGGATCCTTTCCAGGGTGAGGCGTAACTTTACACCGGGACAGTTTCTTCAGCTGTACCAAGCACAAGTCCAGTCGTGCATGGAGTACTGCTGCCACCTTTGGGATGGCTCTGCTACGTATCAACTTGCCACTTTGGATTCAATTGACAACCGTGCCAAGAAGCTTATAGGTGACTCGGAATTAGTGGAGGCGAAGCTGTAGAGCCTTGAGCACCGCCGTAAAGTTGCCTGCTTATCGGTATTTTACATGATATATCACGGAGAGTGTGCAATGGAATTACACGATTTAATTCCGCCTTTCCCTTTCCATCACCGGGGACCTAGGCGTAGGCTTGGGTTCCACCCCTATGTTGTGGATATTACAAAGATTACTATATTTTGCCTTATCGCTCTTCTCTATAGAACTAATTTTCACTACGAATACTAAAACACTTTAGTTTATTTTACCGCCTTTTTCTGTAAAAATACCTACCTTTACTTTTTTACCTTTTCTTTACTTTTACTTTTAATAATAAGTGGTAAAGGTAGGTATTTTTAATTCTCGCGATTACGAACACTGAGCATTTAGCTATATAAGTTTTTCTTTTGCCTGTTTAAATAGTTCATTGTTAGTAGATAAATTTAAAAGTCAGAGCAGTGCCAGTGGACTGTAATGGATTTTCATACTTACCTTGCACGTAACAAAGTTTCCGTAATGCAAACATTTCCGAGCATGTTTGAGAAAAATAAATTAAGGGTGCTGGTGAAAATGCAGGCACGTGGTACTTGTCCACATTATGTCTCAGGGTGACGGGTGCTGTTGCAGTACCTCTCAGATCTTACAATTTAAACTCCAGGGCACTGAAACTGTTCGCCGCGTGACTTAATAACATTAAAAAAAAATCTCGCTAAACAGTTCATTAAACAAATTTTGAGATAATGAGTCCGATAACTACACATTATACACGATAGAACACATTCGACAAACATGACATGATGTATCTCCGACAACAAAATATCTAAATCGGTTTAGTAATTCACAGTGAGCATGTAATTCAGATGCTTTTGGGGAATAGAGTGAATGAGTATCTAAATGCGATGTTCTGATTTCTAATATTTCTATATAATTTTTTATTATATAAAATATAAAAATGTGATGTAAACTATATAGTAAACACAAAAATGTTTGTAGCATTTGCATTTAAATTATTTAAATTACCCCTTTCAGATACCATATCACTTTAAAATATTGTTTAAGCAAAAGGCCTATAAGTTTCATTTAAAAAAATATAATTTTTAACCGACTTCAAAAAGGAGAAGGTTCTCAATTCGACTGTATTTTTTTAATGTATGTTACGCGATAAATAAGTTAAAATTGTAAACCGATTTTGATGATGCTTCTTTTGTTAGAAAGAGGGTAACCTCAGTAGTGGTCCCATTTCAATTTGAAGAAAATATTCCACCTTTAAGGGTGACAAGCTAGGGGATGAATACGGTTTCGCGCACTTTCCGGTAACCGATTTCAATAAAACTTGGTAAATAGATGTGATTCCACGAACTTTTGAGATCGGTTTTTTTAGCAGGTACTCTGATTATGAACATTAATCTTATATGCGTAAATTTTTGATTGTGTCCTGTTTTCGTTAAATTGTTCTAAGTTCAAACTTCAAATAACGCACAAACTCATAGGCCCGCACTGGGAAAACTCTGTTTCGCGGGTGTCATAGACACACATATAAGCAACCACAAATTACACCCAAACTCACGAGAGAAATAAATGTAGACCATACAAATATTTCTCCCGGTCCGGGAAAGAATAAAGAGTTGTTTTTCAAAATGACTCTACTTCAATTTACTCATTCGATGACACGAGCTTATTTTTCAATATTGTTTCAGTGTTTAGAAGATCGCAAAGCATCTACTAATGGTGGAAATAGGCAATATTATCCTAATAGCGAAGAAGACTGCGCCGCTTGTGGCTGCTACTACCCTTATTATCCCAATGATATGTGTCGAGTCATAGAAAAGTGTACGAAAGCCTGCGAAGCAGTTTACGACATATTGTGCATAGATCCCAGAATTCAGAAAGCTATTAAATGTTGGTTTTCAAAAACATGTCAATCCGACTGTTACAGCACGTTTATGTATACTCTTAAGGCTAAAACACTCAGTTATGTAATTAATAACAACAACAGGAGCGGTCCCGGTAGCATTAATAATGATAACAACATTGGGGGCGGTAGATACATAAATAATGATAATAACATTGGCGGTGGGAGAAACATTAATAATAACAACAACGTTGATGGTGGGACGATCGTTAACAATAACAACAATGGCGGTGATACGAGCTTTGGTTATGCCAACAACATTGGCGGTGGGAGTATCAATAATAACAACAACAACGACGGGAGCAACTATAATAATAATTACAACTATGGCGGTGGGGGTAACAATAATAACAACAACAACAATGGCGGTGGGGGTATCAATATTAATAACAACAACAATGGTGGTTGGAGCAACTATAATAACAACAACAACGGCGGTAGGGGTGACCATAATATTAATTATAACGTTGGCGGTGTAGGTGCAAATAATGACAACAACAATGGCGGTAGAGATAAATATAATTATAACCACAAATTTAAGGGTGGGGGTAACTATAATAGACACCAACACGGTGGCGGTTGGCAAAGTTACAAAAACAAGCGGTTTACGAAAAAATCTAGGAATCATAAAAAAAAATAAAATACTACTGTAATAGAAATGCTTAAACATGGTTTTAACTATAAAATTATTCCTAATTTAGTATTGCGAACATTATTGTATGTCCTAACAATCTGCTGATATATTGACCGAAATATGTTAGCAAATATGCAAAAAGATTGATATGCGGCGATTGTAATACGCCTAGATGCACTAGGGCACTCCAAATCATCCTTCGAATTAAAAACATAATAGGTATTCTAATAATCTAATGCTAAGTGTAATGACAATGTTATACATAATTTTAATGAGTGTGAGGTGAAGCAATTGAGTTTGTGTTGTCAAATCATACACCACAATTCGCTACACACGTACGTATCTTCTCCAAACACGTATCTAAAAAGAATGATTATTTAGGAGGCGGATAAACTTCTATTTTTTAACCGACTCCAAAAAAGGAGGAGGTTCTCAATTCGACTGTATGTTTTTTGTTTTTTTTTTTTTTGTTTTTTTTTTGTATGTATGTTACGCGATAACTCCGGTATTTGTGAACCGATTTTCATGATTCTTTTTTGTTGGAAAGGGGATACTATTGTAGTGGTCCCATTTCATTTTGAAGGAAATCATTCACCTGTAAGGGTGGCTGTTCACGCATGAAGATTCATTTTTATGAATAGCGCCTAAATTTTCTTAATGAGCAATTATTTTAATGGTTGATTTTGCTATTTCTCCAATTCAAGGCGTTTTTGCTCTCAATATTCTTTGAGTATTTTATTATCTCCAGTGTCAAGTCCTGTACAGTGGCGAATTTAAGGATATTTCAATAAAACTTAGCAAATAGACGTAACGCCAAGTACTTTTGATGTCGGTTTTTTAGTACTCTGTACTGAGATTATTTTGTTCATTTTCTTATCATATTTGTTAATTTGCATGCATGACTTCAAGAATCGGTAAAAGCCAAATGTGTGTAAATATGAAGGAGATAATAATGTGATGTGAAATCAGCCTGTAAAGAACAATGGCAAAATCATAGCTTAAAGAATTCGTTAGCGTCTTCAAATGTCTTAATTACAAGTTTGAATAAAATAAATTAATTAGGTTTTTCAAATTATAACAGCGGCCTATCTAAGTCGGAAATAAAATATTAATTAAAAGAAACTCTAATGACTAATCGACGAAGCGACATCTAGCCGCCAAAAAATGAATTTCAACCTACATATGAATATGGTCCACATTTCGTTCACGTAATTTATTATTATTATTTATTAAGGCTTTGGCAAAGCCATCAGCCTAAACATGGAGTTTAAATATGTTTCCGTAAATATGGCCGCCACAAAGAGGATAGGCAATTTGAGGCGGCGTGCTTGGATTGATTCAGGATTCCTTAAAACGGGCCGATACGGGTGTTTTAGTTCGAGATTCGTATAATTTCGCGTTTTAATCTTCGATTAAGGCACACTAGCCCTATCCTATTCCACTTTAAACTAGATTTCACAAAATAATTGAAAGTCAAAATAAAAACGACACTTTTCCCTCCAAAAGGTCCAGAGCGAATCTCGTTCACGTAATATCAAATGTAGTGATGCGATCGATTTGTAAAAAGCTAATAATAGATTAAGTACTACTTAAAGTCGATAATTTCTTCTCTAAAATGGTAACACTGACAAAAAGTTATCAAAACCAGGAATAGATGGCATGTTTCACAAATAAAAATAAGTTGTGTCAGAGTTACCAGTCAATACTCTGTGGTATATTATTAATTAACTCAGTTTTTTTGTTACGGCTTAAATTCATGCCTTTTGACCATACCAGTATACAAAATAATTTCCTCTGAACTTTCATCACGTCACAAAGCCATGCCTGGTGCAATTCAGCTTCTATTAAGATATAAGATATAATATTAAGATATAATAAATACACCGAATATATTTTATTCCATTCAGTACGTAACACATGACCTCCAAAAGTTCAAGCTGGAATATCTTTAATTCCTGTCTTCACAGAATAATAATCCCAAAACAAATTTCAACTACATTTTCACATATTTTTCATAAACAGACATGTATATGTCATACATAATATACATAATGGCAAGATATGCCTGTTAAGAAATTGTTAAAGCTACGGTTGCGGTTGGTACAGATGGTACTCCATAGAAAATGTATAATATAAAATCGAACACTAAGATAAATTCCTTGGATCCGGCTGGATTCGAACTAATGCCTTTCCAGCAATCGGTGATAGATAGTGATAGTGTTCGATCTTTTTATGAATAACTATAACAACCCAGTGGAGTAATTTCATAAAAAAATAATTGAGTATCATGGTAGCAACACTTTTGTAAACAAACATTACAATGATTAAAGCGACATCTCTAGGTAGCTGCAAAGGTACCTGGTTTGGTGAGAAATAGATTTCTTACAGATGGCGCTACGTAAGTCATTAAAAACATGTGCAACAAACTTAAAGACAAAATCGTAAGGTCTACTTTGTTCGTTCCGTAACTCAGTTGGAAGAGCGTCTAACATAGATTGTTGGAATGGCAAATCCAGCCGGATCGATGGAATTTTTCTAAGTGTTCGATCTTTGTATTAATAATCAATGTAGTGACTGTATAAAGGGGCTAGTAACTATTAAAATTATGAACTTGCATAATGTAGCAGATTGATCTTTACATGAATTGTATAATGTTATTAATTTTTGCGAAGCGACGTTCTCCTTAGCTTCAATATTTATCGAGCCAACAGATTATGTTACGAAGACTATTCAAGTTGATAAATTTTGGTACACGTCTAATAAATTACAATGAAATGAAATAATCATAAATAAATATAATAAATTCGTATTGTTTATTATGATAAATCGTCGGATTCTTGTCCATGTGAACGAGAATCATCACTTGAATCCTCATTAACATTAATTATTAATTCTTGAGTACACAAATTGTCAAACGCAACATCAAGATCCCAATAAGACAATATATTCTTTTTTGAACCCGCTCACATTCACGATTAAATATTCTTCATAAATAAAATCGTTAGTTATAAAAATCGAATCGGAAACGCGTTAGGACATCACTAATTATTAGAATTGGAGCTGTTAAAAGTTAAATAAATGGTTGAACGGAGTATAGCAGTAATTGCTTCGGCAGTACATAATATACTAAAATTTACACGATACAGAGAAGATTAGCATAGCCCCTGCGCAAGATTGACAAATAAAATCGTGAAGCGGTCAACATTTTTCAAACATCTGTAGGTTGAGACTGGGCTACTCTTACTCCCCTGTGTTCCTCAACAAAATCCGTGTCAGATACAACTCTTTATGTGAATGTGGTTTGGATGAGGGTAACCTTGACCACATTTTCTTTGAATGTCCTAAATTGACTTCCTCCTTGTATGACCTCCTTCCTTGCTTCATTCCTCGTCCAATTAATACCTTGCTGTTATAAATATTAATAACTTAAAAATTGGCGTTTTTGATCAATATTAACTGACAACATTCATCGGAACCTCGGACCAACTAGGTAGGACGGTAGTTGGTCCGAGATCGAAACTGACACTGACCCAAGCCTAGTGGCCGCCATTATGGAAATAATAATCTACCCCCACCCCGCTCGTACGTTTTAAACCGGACTGGATGTTTACGTTAGCTCTTTCTTCTGTTAACATAGAATTGTCACCGTTTACCCTGCGAGGTTGTTAGCATTTTAAAAATTATCCTGTAAGTATACATGTACCATCCTTACCTACGGTGCGCAGCCATAGTTCTTGACCGAAAGACAAAAATCCAAGACCAAGGTTTGCCAAAGAGCTATGCAACGCAACATATTATGTGTAAAGAGGATGGATAGAATCCAGAATACAAATAATTGGTAACCACAACCAGAAAATATCTCATTCTCATAATCTCAATACAAATACTTTTTATAATACCATGCGAAGGGACAAACAAGTCGTGCGCCTGGTGGTAAGCTACACGCCTGTCCATAGCAGCTACATTGCTACTCAGAGCTTCAAATTGCAAATCTGAGGGACACTCTCAATGCGCCTGTCACTCTGAGACATAAGTTGACAAGTCTTATGTGCGTGTGATTTTACCAGCACTCTTAACCCTTCAGAATCGAAACTCCGTAATGCTCACACTATTGCTTGGCGGCAGAAATAGTAAGATAGTTAGTACTTCTCTGGACGAACACTTTCACAAGATGCTACTGCCACCAAAAAAAAATCTTAAGAATAACATTGATTTTCTCCGAACTTAGTAGAAAAATCATAAAGAATATTCTTTACTTTTCAAATTTGATTTACTTTTATTTTTGAAACTCACCTATTAAAAAGAAGTTATTGTAATTGAACTACATAATAAGAGCATAGTTCCGTCGAGTTGCCGTCAAAAATTGAGATGAAATGTCATTCCGATTGGCCAACCCGAATTCGAAACAATTGACGGGTGTCAATTGTTTCACTTCAAACGTCCAGTTTAACTTGAGCTTTACTAAACGGATTTACATATTTATTATTTAATTATCAATGAAATGAGATCCCTTTGTTTTTTAATTAGACGTTTTGCTGTGTTTCCCACACCACCGAATGCAACAGCCTCCGATTGTTGAAGATATTATTTTTATTACAATAAATACAGAATATTTTTCTAATATATCCGAGACGTATACACAGGTCAGTTATTGGCGCTGTACTATTTCAGTTTTCTCATTTGTGTAATCAGCGCAAATGAGAGTTGATATTTAAAAGTGATATAAGACCCATTTGCCTGATGAGATTTGCCCTTATTTTGTCTCTATTTCTGGTTATACATACACTCGATGTCGTCCAAACACGAAATTAGCCCCGCCGCAGTCCCGCGCCCGACTCGCTCCCGCTCTCTGTGTGTTTCGCACTTTATGGTAAAAGAAATAGCATATATAGCGTACAAAATCTTTAATTATCAAAATATTAAACTACGTTACGAAGTAACCTATTTTTATGAAAGAATCAAGAATTCAACTTAATAAATATCGATTATGACTTTTTTTATGGTAGAAAATTTGATTACACTACACTCGCACAACAAATTTTCAAAAAGTTTCTTTTTTTGGTTTGACAATTCCAACAATTATTGAAATAGAATTTCATCAAAAGTTAGGTAGGCCTTTATCGTTACGGTGGCATTATTCGCATTAATAATCTTATAATCAAGAAAGATTGTTAGATTTTTTTGGTTATTAGTTATTATATTACTATATTACATTTACATTTTACTTTTTAATAATGCATACCTGTCTATTATAAAAATGAATGTATACTTGTTTGTTAGTCCAATATGCATTGCATTATTAATCTGATTGCGACGGTGATTTTGCGAGTTATTGTATGGACACAATAACTCACAGAAGTTTTGTCGCTTTAAAAATGATAGATTGATGAGAGCCCACTATTGGGCATGAGTTCCTTGAAGGCATAGGTTCCCAAATTTTTTGGCTCACCGCCCATTCAGGCAAGACAAAACAATTTCAACGCCAACCACCACATAAAATATTGGAAACGCATATTTTTTTGATTAACTTAACACAAAAAATCACAAGGAAAGAAATTATATGTTTGTAGTTTAGTTTATATCGGGATTTTTTTCGAATGCGGTAGCACCCCCTGGACAGCGCCCTAGAACTCTTCAGCGCCCGCTGGGGGGTAGTAAGGACCACTTTAGGAAACTATGCTCTAAGGAAAGGGCTAAGGCCCTTCATCACATTAGCCCAAACTGAGTTGTATTTGACACGTTTTCAGTGGCATTGGAATGGATGCCAGGTACAGCTAGTTTGTTTATACAATACCACACCTTTGGTGTAACAAGGCCACATCAGCAAAATGACAATATTTTTAAAAATATAAAGCTTCTACGAAGGAAATTAGTCGACAACTTTTTCGCACTTATAATATATCTATTTACATCATTATTTTGACATATTTATACTTGATGCGTACAACGTAACATTTTTACTAACCACATAAATACTAATATATGTAATAGTAAGTAGTAAATGTAATAGACTGGTTAGTGGGCGGGGTCCACGTTACCTAGCTTATGACCAGACGGTCATATGAATGTCAACAGCGCGTCAGTCGTCGTTCAAACGTGATACATGAATATTTTGTGGAAAAAAATAGAAATATGCCGAAGTGTGCCGTTATCATGTCGCGTAAGAAGCCAAAGTTTAAAAAATATGTCGGGAGTGATTTCATTTCATCGGTAAGTACTAAAAGTCTGTATCTTTTAATATTTTGAACAACACAATACTATAATTTCGAAGCAAAACTATTTTCTTACAACCCGGTAATAACAATATACATTGGTTGCTAACCATCGCCGCCGTCAAAAGAACAATTCGAATGACGCTCAATGAATTGCTTGCACTAGTGTCGTATTTACACTTGGTACTGGATACGCGTGTTGTAATCAAATTATCGATATGTAGAAACTCTGTATTTAGAAACCCGGTTTTGGTTTAGTTCAACATTTTTTTTATTATAGCGGTACCAATGTGTAAACATAAATTGTTTACAAATATTTAAAAGCTAATAATTTTGATTACTTAAATGTTTGGTGCCAATACTCGCAATAGTTTTTAAATTTTTAATTTAAGTAAAAATGATATATTTAAGGATAAAAAGGAAATATAGATGTATCGATAATTTTACAATGCTCGTAAGCTCGTGGAGTATCAAATGAAGACTTTATGAGATTGAAGATTTTCTTTCCCTTATCTACATGATTCCTATCTCCCTACGTGCTTATTATACGTCACCTTCGTCCGCTTGAGTTCTTAGTTTTATCACAGGCATGATTTATTTTTGCAGTTTTTGTATTGATTTTTTTTTAGTTTCTTGCCGGATTCTTTTTAAAGGAGAAATGGGCTGAAAAAGCTGGATACCTACTAAATGTAGCACCATTTGCTATAGGCATTTTATGACATCACATTAAATTATATATGAATAACAACCGAAAAATTCTTTATTATATCAAAATAAACTACAGAAGCCTTAAACAGAGTTAATAGAAACTGAATGGTGCCGTGGGTTTGCGACGTAACGAAACTTCAGAGGAAATTGTTTTGTGTACTGGTATGGTCAAGAGGCATGAAGTTAAGCCATAACAAAAAAAACCTGAGTTAATTAATACAGTACCACAAACTATTGCACTGGTAACTCGGACACAAATTATATTTTTGTGAAACGTGCCATCTATCCCTGGTTTTGAGAACTTTTTTGTCGGTATTACCATTTCGCGTGGCATTTTGGGGAAGAAATTATGGACTTATTTTTTGTAATAAAGTAGTTAATCTTTTATTAGCTTATTACAAATCGGTCGAATCAGTACATTTGATATTAAGAGAACTAAATGTGGACCATATCCATACGTAGGTACTGAAATTCTTTTATTGGCGGCTAGATGTCGCTCAATGTTAAGAAACTGATAGTCATAGATATCAGTCCGGTTACGTACTAATTAGTTGTTAGAGTTTCTTTTAAATATGATTTTATTTCTAGACTTAGCGCTGTTATTATAATTTGAAAAACCTAATTTATTTATTTTATTGAAACATAATTAAGTCATTTGAAGAAGCTAACGAATTCTTTTAACTATGGTTTTGTCATTGTTCTTTAGTATTATTATATCGTGTCGTGTGGTGTCGTGTCGTGTCGTGTCGCGCCGTGTCGCGTCGCGTCGTGTCGTGCTATGTTATGCTATGCTATACTATGCTACGCTACGCTATGGTACGCTATGCTACGATAAGCTATACTAAGCTATGCTAAACTAAACTGCACTAAACGGTACTAAACTGTACTAAACTGTACTAGACTGTACTGTGCTGCACTGCACTACACTACACTATACTATACTATACTATACTATACTATATTATATTATGACTATTAATTATGAGACATAAAGGCTCAACTCGTCATGAGGAGTCATGATGACGCGTCATGTTTTTCGCCTATAGTATATAGTAGTATATCCATCTCTATTTTCGCGTTGTAGTTGTAAAACAGGACGCGACACGACGCTTCGACTCTGCGCCAGTGCGAGTTGAGCCTAAGAATAATCATTTTATGTTAATATTTTTCAGTGTTATGATTTGCATAAATGCAACAATATTGATTTTGTTAATACAATTATGGGAGTTTATTATTATCATATTTAGGTAAACATTCAAATGCTTCATTTTATTATAGTAACGAGATCTCGTTTGTTTTTTTGTAATGCTATTTTTTAATTGATAAACAACAGAACATGAGGCTAAATTGTTTATTTTATGTTTCAGCATATATATTTCATGTTAAATAAT
>NW_020653993.1:6627366-6679478 GCF_003589595.1 Hyposmocoma kahamanoa
CTTCATTCATATTAAAGTCATACGCAGTCATGGCTTTGGCGCGCAGTTTCCGTCAAGTCACCGTCAGTGATTCACATGATTAAGATGAAGAAAGTCGAGCAAGAATTCGACTTAAATATGTACGTAAGTTATTCGACTTTGGTTAATATTTACATAGTTTGTTTCGTAAAGTTCCTATTCGTTTTATGATTTGCATGTAATAATCTTTCGTAGTGTGGTCACATGTGACTTACACAAGGGCAAAGTTTACTATGAACAAGGACACAGACAAATGATCAATTAATTGGATATCTTTAAGACAATATAGTAGATTATAGTCTAAATTATGAGTGATGCTATGTGATTCCCTTATATTAGATGTGCCTGTTTACAAACAACATACAAATGTAAATATAAATAATCCTACATTTATATTGAAAGTTTTGTAATATTATTATAACTAACAACTTTAGGACTAAGCCTATGTGTATTTGAGCCGCTATTCTAAGAAGCCAAAATTATGCCGTCGCAACCTATCAATATGGATACAATTATAATTCGCTCTGATGTTGTAACCATTAAAAGATGCAGTTATAATAGTCATCAGTATTGTATAACACATATTTTGACCTCGTTTTCTGTCTAAGCTTATTAATATTGTTATCAGGACCGCCACCGTTATTATTATTGTTATTATTTTTACGTCTACTACCATTATTGTTGTTGTTGTTGTTATTATTATAACCTCCACCGCCATTATTGTTGTTGTTATTGTTATTATTACCTCCAACACCATTATTATTATTGTTGTTATTATTATGTCCTCTACCGCCATTATTGTACTTATTACTATAACCTTTACCGCCATTATTATTATAACCTCCATCACCAATATTGTTGTTGTTATTATTATTGTTTCCGCCATCACCGTTATTGTTGTTGTTATTATTATTGTTTCCTCCACCACCATTATTGTTGTTGTTGTTGTTATTATTATAACCTCGGTCGCCATTATTGTTATTGTTGTTATTATTATTACCTCTACCGCCATTATTGTTGTTGTTATTATTGTTATTTCCTCTACCGCCATTATTGTTGTTGTTATTATTGTTGTTTCCTCTACCGCCATTGTTGTTGTTGTTATTATTGTTGTTTCCTCTACCGCTATTATTGTTGTTGTTGTTGTTGTTGTTGTTGTTACCTCGTCCGCCATTATTGTTATTATTATTGTTGTTACCTCGTCCGCCATTATTGTTATTATTATTGTTGTTACCTCGTCCGCCATTATTGTTGTTATTATTGTTGTTACCTCGTCCGCCATTGTTATTGTTGTTATTATTATTATTATTATAGTAACCACCGCCATTATCAACATACTCATAATAATAGTCATTTCCAATGTCATAATCGTTGAAGTAGTAATTATTGTAATTCCAACCTCGATTGCGGTTGTGTTTATTCTTATTACATGGGTTGCCGCAATCCATCTTGCACGAATAATAGTTAATTTTGTTATTATAATACTTAATTTTAGGTTTATGCCTTCTAAGTTGATTGTAAGTGTAATTATTGTTACCTCTAATGCCCTTTTTATTGCTAATAATATTGTGACCCTTGCCGATTATGTTGTTATTAATATAGTTACCCTTACCGTCCATGTTGTTGTTGTTATTATAACTAATACCCAGACCGCCAATGTTGTTGTTATTATTAGTGGAAAACCCACCGCCAATGTTGTTGTTGTTATTAGTGGTAACTCCACCGCCAATGTTGTTTTTATTATTAGTGGTAACTGCACCATCAATATTATGATTATTTTTAATGTTTCCTCCACCGCCAATTTTGTGTTTCTTATTACTGTTACCCCCACACTGTAAGAAATGTTATTGTATGATTGTGAGAATCAGCGCATTTGACAACGACACACACGATGTCATAAACTGCTTTGCAGGTTTTCATGCATTTTACTGGGACTTTACATATATAGAATACAAGGGTAATTACAATAAGACAAGCAGTCTTCTTCGCTGTTATGATAATCCAACGATAAACCGTTTTTTATGACTTTTTGTCGTTTTCTATACACTAATAAGTGTAAACGAATTTTTTAATTTCTTTAAATCGAAATTCATAAGCTCTCATCAGAGTACATGGAAATTAAAGTCTGTAGAATTGTATTCCTAACACGGTACATTAAAAGGCCGTACAATACAATTATTTGTGACATGGCCACTATGCATTGAAACACTATGCATTGAAACATTATGCATACATATACAAAAAAGAAGCCATCAATCCAATTCGAGAAATTAACCATTGGGTTCTAATATTATCTGTTCCTTAAAATATTTATACAGAAATACATGTATAACGACGAACTTACGTCTGGGTCGTGGTGGGTTCGTCCCCTAAGTTTTGTGTTGTGCTTTAAGTTAATCAGCTTTGTATGCTTGTAGTGCTGTGGTATAAGGTGTACAGATTAATGAAACAAAGTATAGCAAAGATTTCAAGGCTAGATGTGAATTAGATTCGCACGGGAAGGTTTCGTACAAAATCAGAAAGAAAAGTTTAGGTTTTTTTCGGTTACGGTGAAGCGAGTGAGAGTTTTTTATTTGTAATCTATAAACTAACATCTTCTGCTTAACGTATACTATAATGCATGCCATCGTGGTGAAAGGATGCCAGCCGATTGTTGCCTAGGATACGTCGGACTTACAGGAAAATAATGGTACGTCGTGCGGGAAGGCTTCTTTCGTGCACACCGCTTTATAACAACTTTAAACATAGATAGAACTGCCTCCGTAGCCGAAAGGTTACCACGCCGGATCCCCACGCAGAGGTCCCAGGTTCGATTCTCGGGTCGGGAGAAATATTTGAAAGGTCTACATTTATTTCTCTCGTGAGTTTGGGTGTAATTTGTAGTGTAGTGTCTACATGTGTGTCCATGGCACCCGCGACATAGTGTTTCCCTAGTGAGTGTGTGCGTTATTATTGTTACTATTAAAAAATGGTTGGATATATTTTTTTACTTACCGATGCCGTTATAAGTATTGAAATAGAACTTATTAAAAAGAGATTCATCCAAAATAAACCCATCCTTATTGAACTTGGTGTTACAACTAATGAAATTCAGAAACGTTAAGAATGTTAAATTAAACAACGCTTGTACTGCTAATCTGGAAAACTGTGACAACCATTAATACGACATTTGGTTTAATTGCCTCATTAGAAATAACAAGACTGAGTTTATTACCTATATTCAGATACGTTATTAAGGAATGTTTTACTATTCTGAGGAGATTTTCTTTGTAGAAAAGTTATTTATCACCCGTCTCGATGCCCGCGACTTTGACCATGTAGAATAAGTAAAGAAGTTAAGTAAGAAAGCTAAGCCACTGGAAAATAGCTTACAGGGGGCGTACTATGAGCTCTTAGAGCAATTCTATTTAGGTCTGTAAGTTGGATTGCCTGTCAAATTCATAAACCTCACAAAAACAATTCACTGTCCATGCAGTTTACGTTCCCCATTCGAAATCCGTTCACCTTTTCTCTCATAGCAAAATCGTATATATATAACGTGCCATTTGCCATGCAAATGGCGGTCTCATCTGTAAAAATAAGCAATTCAAAAAAGTTACTCCGTGACAAACTTTTATTAGATTAAGTCACATGTTTAAGAAATTTCGTTTAAGTTTTATTATATTTTCAGTTTCATAATTATTTGTTATCTATAAAGGCTTTAATAGCCAATTTTATTTGTAAGTCAATGGCCAATTGTCAATAAATAAATACTATTAACTATTACGCGTTTTTTGGAAATTTTAGTTCGAGATCGCAATCTTTAAAGTAGTGTTGATAAATTATTGGCATGAAAGTTATTGCAATTTTTAAATGGAATTTTAATCATTTTGATAATTTTATTACCCGGAAATCGTAAAATAACTTTTAAATAATGCCAAATTTGACTTCAATGCTATCAATGAAAATGTACGAATACTAGATACGTTCCAATTATGTTATCAAATTACAAACTCACTCAATTCAAAAAACTCATTCAATGATAATGACTAGAGACATGGCATGTAATTTTGTCGTACGACAAATTGTAAAGTATGATTGCAAAGTTGTTCGATATTACAAAACAACGTAGTAAGTATAATCAACAATAAAATTAATAAAAAAATGTAACTTTTCTCATTTTGAACACAATCGGTTAATAGTGCTTGAACGCTCCCAGGATAGTATATCTGTCTATTTCTTTCATGTGATTTAGTATGTAGTTCCATCTCGCTCTTGTTAGATATCAGCTAGCCAGCCAGAGACAATAATTAACGTTTCAAAAGTAAAACTCATCATCCTGTCATGCCATTCCCGTTCAACTTTGTGTAAGGTCATGATACGAAATTAAGCAATTCAGTTTCACCACGTCAAGTGAATTGCATGAAACTTGGCTGGCCGCATATATCCTCATACTAGTAGTATCCCCTGTACTAGTTACTTGAGAAATGATTGGTTCTCCATACAAACTTTCATTTATTTCTATTATTCTATATTTCATTTTATTTCCCCATTGAGATTTATTTTTGTGACAAGAAATAGCCTCCTCCTAGGTCCCATCTAATTCTATTTCCAAATTTGGTTCGGCGGTTAGGGCGTGAAAATGATGCATATAGTTACTTTCGCATTTATAATATTTGTTTGTATTAAAAGAAATCCAAAGTATAATACGTATGATAAGATACGACAATCCATGTATCATCTGAGTGACTTTAGAGTGGGACCCGTGCTCGGCAAAGGGGCTTAATAAGGGGAACACTTTTCATACAAAATTAACAAAATTCTATTAAATTTGACCAACTTCTGCTGTTCCGATTTCTTTCGTCCCATATAGAAAGAAAGAAAGACACCACAAAAGAAAAAAGAAAACGGACAAAAACATAATCAAAACATTCAACGTAAAACATAAATAAATAATTACGAATCAAAATAAAACGTGCTTACATAAGAAAAATTAATTAAATTAAAACACGAACTATTCACACAAATAATAAAAATAACACTAGACATAGAAATACTTTATGCGGTGCCAGCCGCGGTAACAAAACGGTCACAAACTCAGTATTTGCTTGAAAACGTAATCCGTTCCGAGCACTGATTTTCAGTTAGTCAAACAATGACATGATCCTTTCATGAAACTGAGTCGATCAGAAGTAAAAAAAAATTGATCAATTTTATTAATTTTTACAGACAACTTTCGCTTGACTAAAATATTGACTATGCCAAAATTGTTGACACCAAAAAAACTTAATGGTTTCTAAGACAGTTTCCTTGTATCTTCTATGGTTTCGGATTTCCCCATACCCCATTTGAAAAAACACTGTCGCCTTCCTTTCTCAAACTCGTATCTCAAAAGCACAAAGCAACTCAAGTGCAAAAAACGCTTTGTTTATACAAATTTTCACGCTGATTTCACATCACATTTCCTTCGTATTCACACACTGGCTTCTACCTATTCTTAAAGTAATGCATCCAAATCAACCCTCTTGATAATAAATTTAAAATAAATAGAAATATTTGCCATCTCCTGAATAATAATCACTCTTCATAAGACACGTGTTTGCGAAAGTAAGGCATTATATTTCGGAGGGAACGAGGATTGCTTTACCCGTAACTTCAGTTCACTGTAACTTACGCTCGTCCAGCAATTCCTTACTTCCTTATAGCATACGTACATGGCCTAACTTGGTCGCTATTTTATAAAAAAGACTACCCATGTTACAAAACGTATGAGTTTATGCATTTTGCGGTATCATAATTTTAATGTTCACGTAGCGAACGAAAGACTACTGTTGTGGACTTGTTTCAAAACCTTTTTTCAGATAATATTTTGTTGTCATACCAACACAAAGCAATACATGTGAACCAAATTCGGCTTTTCACAAAAACCGAAATTTGTCATAAAATTAACGTGGTAAGTGATTGTAATTTGCGACATTGCGAGCGCATCTGTATCAAAAATAAGTGCGCATTTGACCTTCATCTCACCAAATAGAAAGTGACGGTGAGGCCGACGATGTAGCATGCACACCTAAATAAAACCTATTCACTCTCGCCTTGAAAAGGTCCAAGTTATGGCTTTCGGGGAACAAGTTCGCAGGCAGGGAATTCCACTCTCTAGCCGTTCGCCATATAAATGTGGGAGCAAAACGCTTCGTGCAAATCCTGGGAATATCCACAACATAGTGGTGGAATCCCAGTCCACATCTAGTCCCTGATGAGGGAAAGAGGTAGGTTTGGGGAATTTATCGCTCCCCTAACGAATAATAAAACGGCCTCGTGAACTTCATTAATTACATTATTTCGTAGTTTTACAAAATAACTGACTCGTCCAAAGAGACTGCCACAGCCAGCCAGTAATAATAGGCGGTGTCTAAAGCCGCCACAAAGGAATTATTTTTCTTATGATACCAAGGAACATGATGAACAAGTCGAGCGCCTGCATTGCGGTTGGAGTGCTACTTTGAGCTTTAAATTTACCCTTCAAAACGCAGTAATTTCCACCGCACCTATTTCTACTTGACGACAGAAATAGGTAAAGTAACAGCAGTCCTCCCCTGGAGGAACTCTTTCACAAGGAGCTCTAGCGCTACTAAGGTTCTAGCACTGAAATTAATTCTATATTCACTGATCGTTAGTACCCGTTTAGCACATTCTTACATCTCGCTACACTTCTGTTTTAGAATTTTATCTATAAAGAAAATGTCACCGGAGTAACACGTACGTTAATCATGTAATTGAATATCTTAACTCCAGTCTTGTTCTTTCTAATGAGGCAATTAGTCCACAGTGTTGTATATATGTTTGTCACAGTTTTCTAGATTAGCCGGACAAGAGTTGTTTAATTTAACAATCTTAATATTTTCGAATTTTTTTAGTTATTACAATTTTACGTCAAACAGTGATGGATTTATTTTGGTTTTATTTATTTTTAATAATTAAAATAGCAATAATGATACCAGTGTCTGTAAGTAAATAAAATGTTGGTATAGTTCGTAAATACTTTTATCTATACTTAAAATGTTACACAGAAGCTCAGATTGCGCTCCAAAAATTCGTCATTCGTCATCAACCCATTTATACATCGCACTGCAGAGTACTGGTCTCCTCTCAGGCGAGGGTATTATAGGTCATAGTCCGCCACTCTGACCCAATACGGATTGGGGGCTTCACACGTTTTCCAAGGGTTGTGAACCTTCTTCGATGTACATATGTGTTCCTTCACCGTAAAGCTCATGGTAAATTACAAATTAAATTTCGCATACAAATTCCGAAATACTCAGAGGTGCAAGTCCTAATTCTAGTTACGGCCATAGCCTAATGACCGTAATTGGAATTAGGGCTTGCACTACGGCTTGTTTAGTAGAATAGCCAGGGCTCCGCCACACGCTCAAGGTTACGCGATAAGTACCTACCGCTGAGTGTGCCGATGTCGGTACAAGCGCTCATACAGTCAAGGACACGTCAAGCTTAACACTTTATACTTTGGACCGTTGTTATCGTAAGCGGCATAGAATCGGATTTAAATCTTAAGTGTCAAGGTTGACGTGACCTTGTACAAATCTTTCTTTAATGAGCATTCGACTCCGCACAACTGCACACGATGGGCAACGTTATTTTCACGTCTCTGTGCACGTGCTTAGGTTTTTTTACCCTTGTAGTGAGCACCTGGTTTCATTAGCCAGATTTAGTATTATAGCGCAGGTATTTTCGATTTTGTATGTGAGTAATGTATCTATTATGTATTAACTGTTAAAATATGCGATATAGCAGTATAGCATGTATATAAATCTGTAAGAAACGCTTTAATACTTAAAATTACGAATATTCAGGGTTTTCCGAGAGTGGTATTTTATTTTATATATATATATATATATATATACTAGTTTTATGAAGTTTAGGTAAATTTACTCTAACAACCATTACAAAAAAAGTTTTTTCAATTTTCATTTAATCAACTTTTTTTCGACGTTTTAAGTTGTCAAGATATTTTTTTTTTTCATAATATCAAATGACGGGATGCGCGCCTGATGGTAAGCAACACGTCTGTCCATGACAATTGCAGTGCTACTCAGAGCTTTGAATCGCAAAGTTGTGAAGGGCACTGTCACTGCACATGTCACCCTGAGACATAAGTTGACAAGTCCCATGTGCCTGTAATTTCACCAGCACTCTTACCATTCAAAACTGGAACGCAGTAATGCTGACATTACTGCTTGGCGGCAGAAATAGGCAAGGTGGCAGTAAGTACTGCCCTGGACGAACTGTTTACTTATACATTGATACAAACTTATGTTTTAACATTTTTTCAGTGTTTAGAAAAGGACAAACTATCTACAAAAGGTGTAAATAGCCAGTATTATCCTAACAGCGAAGAAGACTGCGCCGCTTGTGGTTGCTACTACCCTTTTTATCCCAGTGATATGTGCCGAGTCGTAGAAAAATGCACGAAAGCCTGCGAAGCAGTTTACGACATCTTGTGCATAGATCCCCGAATTCAGAAAGCTATTAGGTGCTGGTTCTCAAAAACGTGTCAAACCAATTGTTACGCCACATTTATCTACACTACTAAGAGTAAAAAACTCAGTTATTCAAATCACAAGAACATTAATTATGGGGGTGACATTGATGACGACTACACAGAGAGTGGAAGTAATGTTAATTATAACTACAATTATGCCGGTGGGGGTAATGTTAATATCAACAACAATAATAACTATGGCGGTGGAATTAACGTTAATAATAATTACAACGTTGGCGGTGGGACTAACAATAATAATAACAACAACGGTGGTAGTAACTATAACTATAATTACAACAATGGCGGTGGGACTAACAATAATGATAACAACAACGGTGGTAGTAGCTATAACTATAATTACAACAGTGGCGGTGGAAGTAACAATAATAATGACAATGGTAGTAGGGGTAGCTATAATATTAATTACAACATTGGCGGTGGAGATAACATTAATAACAACAATGACCGTGCTGTCTATAATTATAACTACAAAGTTGGCGGTGGGCATCCCTATAACAAGAGGTACAGTCACCGTAACTATAATTACAATCGGCTTAGTAAAAAACGTAAGAATCACAAAAAAAATAAACTACTACTGTAATAGAAAATAGAAACCGAGGTGGATATATATCCACCTCTATATAACACAGTATATACTGTGTTTTAAGTATAAAATAAATTAAAAAATTTAATTAATTATTATTATTATTAATATTAATTATATAAATTAATATTTAAAAAAAAATTATTAATACAGTGAATAGCGACATCTCTCGCCAGGTCTGGTAACGGTAAAGGTACTAACTGGGTGATAAATCTGCAATAGATTTCTCATAGATGGCGCTACGACTAAAAAGTCGTTAAAAGACCAAGTACAAAGACACGACGCAAGCACATAGAAAAATTCGTGAGGTCCGTTGGTTCGTTCCGTAGCTTAGTTGGTATAGCGTCTGGCACGGTATGCAAGAAGACGACGATTCGAATCCGACCGGATCGAAGGATTTTTTTCTGAGTGTTCGATCTTTGTATTAATAATTATAAAATAAATCCAAATTTAGTGTTACATAATCTCAGTACAGACTACTAAAAAAACCCGACCGCAAAAGTTCATGGAATTACATCTATTTGCCAAGTTTTATTGAAATAGGTTACGGGAAAGTGGGCGAAACCGGCTACATCCCCTAGTGCGCCACTATACATACGCTCCTGTATTACAGAAGATAATAGAAATCGATGCTCTTTAAAATAATTGCTCCTTATAAAATTGAGACGCTATTAATAAAAATAAGTCTTCATGCGTGAACAGCCACCCTTAGAGGTGGAATATTTACTTCAAAATTAAATGGGGCCACTACTGAGGTACTCTCTCTTTCCAACAAAAAAAAATCTTCAAAAACGGTTCACAATCGTGTAACATACATACTAAAAAAACGACTGTATGCATTGACTTACAAATAAATGGACGACGGGTCTAATACAAAAACCACGAAAAAAATGTCCCAAGTCAACCTATTCGAAATTTAAATTATAATGTCATCGCAGTATCGCGCTGTCAGTAGAACAAATGAAGACTAAAGCGGAGTGTCGCGCTCTCTATACGATTTTAGCGCCTTACAAGTGCGGACACTTTTTAGCTCGGACCCGACGTCCATATAATTGTAAGTCAATGACTGTATGTTACTAATTGAGAACCTCCTTCTTTTTTTGAAAATTATGAAAATACTTCGCAGTTGAACTAACAAATCGTATTTTTAATACAGAAACGAATCAAAATTTTTAAAAATATATTATAACAATCTTCATGATATGTTGTCTGATGTATAGATTTAAATCGCAGAGATCTGAAGGACACTGCCACTGCGCCCGTCACCCTGATACATAAGTTGACAAGTCCCATGTGCCTGTAATTTTACCAGCACCCTTACCCTTCAAAACCGGAACACAGTAATGCTGACATTATTACTTGGCGGCAGAAATAGGTAAGGTGGCAATACTTCCTTGGGCTAATTCTTTCACAAGGAGCTCTACTGCATTTAAAAATTCTATGAAATAACAAATCAGAAATTATATAATAATTGATAATTGGTAGTCGGTTTCTTGAGATGCATATAGCGAAATACCTCGTACTATCGGTAATATAAGAATATTTAATATTACGGTAAACGCAGCTACTGTCATGAACGGGTTATTTTATATACACAAGGATTGACTCGAAGAGATCGCCATTACGGGTATAGCTAAGGGAGTTCATTTTGTGGATAGTTGTATTTTATTGTATGTGTTCATGTCATCGAGTATTTATCCAGAAATAGAAACGAAATGTCGTTATTTGTTTGAAAACTATTCTGCCAAATCATTACGGTGACAACTGCGCTCCGATTGACCAGCCAGAATTCGAAACAATTGGCGGGTGTTGTCAATTGTTTCACTTCGAACGACCAGTTTAACTTGAGCTCTGCTATAATGAGCGAAATTTGAAAAATTACATATTTAATATTTAATTACCGATAAAACGTGATTAAGTTTGTTTTGGAATTAGTTGTTTTGCTGTTTTTCCCACACCACCGAATGGAACAGCCCTCATTGTTAGTGGGATATACGGAGACGTACACACAGGTCAGTTGTTGGCGCTGTACTATTTCAGTTTTCTAATTTGTGATTTCAGCGCAAACAAGAGTTGATATTTAAAAGTGATACAAGACCCATATACGTGATGAATTGCCATGGATTGATGGCCCTTATTTCATCTCCGTTTCTGGTTATATACTCGATGGTTTGTATTAATCCAACTGACGCGCCGAAACTCATAGCGAAACTAAAACCCCGCCACCCAAAATATTTTAATGAATCAGCACGAGAAAGGCATTGCTACAGATGTAAAAAGTGCGAGATAGTAGTAACTACAAGAAAAACTTAAAAGTTGATTATTGTTTTTATTATGTTTTGTGAAAAGTCATTTAACAAAAGCTCTTGTTTGTGATGTGTGTAATATAGTCCTTATTACCGAACATGGCGGTAATGAGAAAAAAAGGCTCAAAAGTTTTATTTGGGGTATTATAGTCAATGCATACAATCATAATATTTACATGCAAGTGTGATGAAAAACATTGTATGTTCACGGGCGGGACGGAAATTACGAACCTCGTCTCCGAAAGCTTTCTTTCAAGGGGATTGTTCGTAGTTCCGTGAGTTTGGGTGAATTTGTGGTTGTGTGAGACTACGAGTGTGTGCTTTATTATTATTAGTGTATTATTAGTGGCAGTGCAAAGTATGTTTACACATAATTTAAAACAAAAATTGCGTAAAGGTTGTGTTAGAAGAAATAAAATCAGATTGTACAAATAATTGACACACTCCAGCGAATTTTGAAGAATGAATATTATTAAAACTGAACGGTAGTTTTTTAAAAAAAAGAATACTAACTAATGAACATCAATGGAAGCTTACCTTACTTAGAAAAATATCCCAGCATATAGTCGGGAATCTTAAAAACTCTTACACATAGGTACATACACCAACAGAATTTAATTTAAAAATAAGGAGATTGTTATGAGAAGTTCGAATGTAACAAGTCACCATCACAGAAATATTGACCGTAAACAGCGAGTTATTGTCACAGCGAAAACAGTACTATGTTTGAACTATCTGAAATAAAAACTCTTCACTAAATAATGAACAGCACTGCTTTAGGTGAATCATTTACAAGAAAATGTAATAAGAAAGAAATAAATTCTTAATTCGCGTCAAAACGCAATAATGACTTCTACTATATCTTTCTCTTTTTTTTCATCACAACCTCTTTCTGCTGATGCCGAATTACTGATTATTACTCAGGTTAATAATGACGGACCTCATCAAGGCGCGTTAAATCCGTTCGTTTTAGAGTCAGTTCAATTACCTAAAATGGTACACTTAAATTATGCTTTGTATCAATGTTACATTAATGTAATTAAACATTTATATTTAATTTAATAATCATAAAAAACACAACTTATAATAGAATTAAGTATTCATAAAAGTGAGTGCATGAATATGATAGTTGTTAGACATCTTTTTACATATCATATAGTTAATATTGTTTAATATTTTTGGTATATGCTTTAAATATGCATTAATAACAATGCTAATTGGATATAGTTAAGCAAAAAGGATCCAATCCCCAAAATTATCATAAAATTAGTCAAAAACTATAGTCGCATGTGTAATAATAATATATAATGGTGGTGTTTTATATCGTCGTTAAGTCTTGTTTTATTTAATTTTTATAAATTTTTAGTTTTTGTTTGACATAATAATTTTTTGTAACAAGAAACGAAAGTAAGCTTCATATTATTGCAATATTTTTGAGAACTAAGTCAACATCTCGATTTCGTCTTCGTTCAGCTATTGACCGCAAGGTGGCAGCACATTGATTGAAATTTCAACACGAAATCAAAACGTCGTAACTTGCAATAATTTGAACTTTGAACTATCAAAGTTTAAATTATATACGTGTATTTCTTTTTAAATTAGAAACTACGACTATAGTGCTTCAAATTATGAACGTGAGGTTGGCGACAGCGGCGGTTCTGATAGTACTCAAGACTTAAGGACTTCCATTTTTTTTTTTCAGTGGTAATGGAACTAAGTTTATACCAAAAGAAATAAGTAACTAAAATGGCAAATTACAATTACCTATGTACGCCAGTAATTTCTGTATGTAAAGAAGTGATGACCAAAACGAAATGAGATAATGATGTACGATTAGTACGCGTTTCGTTCCCCGGTTCTAAATATTGAATCCCTGGTCCCGGCCGCTTTTGCCATTGCCAGGGAGCATGCTTCTCCTATCTGAAATTTCGAAATTATTAGTAATTACCTATATGATATCAAGTGATAGGACTGGACCAGTATATAACCAGAAATACAGAAGAAATATGGGCCATATATTCCTGGTAACTCATCAGTGATACATCACATATAAATTAATATCAACTCTCGTTTGCACTGAAATTAAAAATTAGAAAGCTGACATAGTACAGCGCCAACTACTGACCTGTGTGTACGTCCCCGTGTATTCCAAAAATATTCTGTATTTATTGTAATAAAGATAATATCTCTAACAATGGCGTGCTGTTCCATTCGGTGGTGTGGGAAAAAACAGCAAAACATCTAATTACAAAACAAACGGAATCGAATTTCATTGGTAATTAAATATTAAATATGTAATTTTGCAATTTTCGTCCATTATAGCAAAGCTCAAGTTAAACTGGGCGTTTTGAAGTGAAACAATTGACGACACCCGTCAATTGTTTCGAATTCAGGCTGGCCAATTGGAGCGCAGTTGTCATAATGATTTGGCAGAATAGTTTTTAACCAAATTAAATGACATTTCGTCTCTATTTCTGGTTATATACTCGATAAATTGGACGTCGCACACCTGCAGGCTTAGCGTGAGGGAAAATAGACAAAACTTAAGCGCATAGAGATATCTCTCTCTTCTCTACCGATCATGTCTCTCCTCCGAGCACGACGTCAGGAAGAGAAAATCTCTACCGTAGATAAAGTTTTCTCTACATAGCGATAAATAAATTGCCGCGACTGAAATTGCCTTTCATTTTCATAGCGGTCACACTAAACCGGTAATCGGTTTTAAAGGCACAGCTCTATTCCCCTTATTCATTTTCACCGTGACGTATTTTTTTCAATGAAAATAAAAAGTAACACTAATTTTGGTATATAACTATCTCAGTTACGCAAATCATATCGATATTTTTGTTGAGTCGAAAGTGCATTTTGACGGAAAAGAAAATAACAAAAAAACTGTTGTGTTTCGTTTACTGTTTATCTGTTGTTTTTTCAAATGTTCCCAAAGTTTATCACCGAAATTTACGGGTCAAATTCTGGATAGATACGCGTTTATACGCGTGTCTTCCTTTCTTTCACTTACTTTGAACCTCACAGATGTACATGTGGACGTTTGAGGATCTCTAGTTCCTAGCACAAATAATCTATTAATTCACAGGATATCTTGATATTACGGTCTCAAAGAAATGAAACGGTTCGCAAAATTCGAGTAAAGCAAGTAAGAACGACGGGTTCTTTATCTTTTTCGTGCCAATTTTTCCTCGTGAAAATTTAATAAATAATTACGATTGGCACGAGATATTTTTATGGCATAAAACTACTATTAAATTGAAAATATGAATTAGAAATATACAGCATTTAAATTAAAAGCATGGCTTGTCGTCTGCCGCAAGACTAGTAGAGATATTTAACTAGGATTATCTGTCAAAAATATACAAACTTGGCTGTCGCGCTATTTCTCTATAACAATAGAGAAATTTGTCTTCATTTAACATTTGTATGCGCGGCAACTTAAACCGCGATTATGCTCGCGTCTGTAGAAACAGTTAGAGATAATTCGCAGTGACGTCCTTTTCGCGAGAAAATTGACAGATAACTTTTGTTTTCGGGCTCATGCTAAGCCTGCTGGTAGTAACTAATACGCAAAGAGGTCTACTGCTACTAAAATCATCCTTTATTTGTTATATTTTCTTCCGGGACTGGCTTCCTTCGTCCAGCAAAACAATGTTTTCCGATTCAACCCATGGTAAGCATGGAATATTCATTATAATTAACTAAACTATTTTTAACCATGTTAGTATAGGTGTACCAGATGGCACTTATACAAATTGAAATTTGTAGTGGGCAACATTAATATAGTAAGGAAAATGTACTAGATACTTCATATATTTTATTTGACCAGAATTGATCTATCCTCGTACACGTTTTAAGAACTGTATGAATTTGTATGTAACAGAGGTAAGTAATTTCTGATACATTTTAAAATTAAACAAAAATACATCAATTAGATTGTGGGTAATAGATTTATTCACGTTTGCAGTTTGAAGTAACTCGCATTTACCTCATTTGCCTTTTTTTATCAATCACTGTCCACACACTGTAGTCGCGCAGACCAGTAGGTACCAACAAAAATTACGTACCACATATATTGATTTGGCTTCGTAAAAAATTCAAAGATTAAGTTTATTTACTCCTACTAATCGGCAAGACTTGAGACCCGGTTCTAAATCGTGAATTGTGACTTAAGATGTACCTAATTCGTCGTTGATTTTGGACATTATTACAATGTTTTGCTTGAGATTGAAGCGGATTCTTAGTAATTATTGCTACAAAATCGTTATTTTATAGTGAAAAAAGTTTAGCAGGCAGCCATTTGACACAAGTAATATTTTGGATGGACATGTGACAAGTTAACATTGCCAGGTGAAAATTGTTCGATTTTTCTAATATTTAATGCCATGAGATTTTGATACACCTTTAATTACAAATAAGTATTTAAAAACTTTATGGATCTTGTAAGTTTCTTCGTCGGAGTTATGTCGAGATCGTGATCACAGGTGAGTCGCGGAACGGTAAGAACGTATTTAGTCTGTCAAATACGATGCTCTGTTACGCAAAATGATTATAATCTTCTGCCACTGCAACCCTCGTAGCACGTCTTCTTTTGGCATAAAGAATACATCGAGTAGACACTGGAAATAAAACTACCTTTTCGATATAAATCGCATGTGTATTTGTTGTTTCCAATAAACCATTATTTCAGTACAACAGCTGAACAGTACAGATAATGCGGTAAAAAATGTATACACAGAAAAGATAATGGCGCGCCAAAGTATTAAAAACCATACCCACGGCATACAGAAATGATAATTAAAATATAAATGATACTATTGTAAAGTACACATTTTGCTATAAAGTGTACTTTACAACGGTATGTGACACTCGACAGTGGCCACTGGGAATTGAAAAAAGTATTTTTAAATAAAAAAATGTATGTTAGCGCAAAATATTTGTGTATTTATTATTTATCACCCAGAGAACAATTTCGGTACCACAGCTGACCGCGCAGGTTCGTGCATGAGTGTGACGAATAGTGACGACATTAATTTTGGCAGAAAGTCTGACAATGACCTAATTAGGATTTTCACACAATTAGAAATATGTTTAATATCAAATCTTTATTACTCTGTTACATGGTAGCCCCGTAGATTTTAAATATTTTTACATAAAATAAAAAGTGGTTTATAACTGCATAATTTAAAACTAACATGATTTTTCTGAAAACATCCATTAACATTTTTTGTTTGTTAGTATATTATGGGCCATGATCTTTGAATATATTTACTGTATATAAATAAATATACAAATAAATATTAGATAACGTCACATACGTTGCTCTGATCCCAAAGTAAGTAGCTAAAGCACTTGTGTTATGGAAATCGGAAACAACGACGGTACCACAAACACAGACCCGAGACAATATAGAAAAGTTACTTTCTACACTGACCCGGCCGGGGATCGAACCCGGGATCTCAGAGATGGCGACACCATGCAAACCGGTGTGCAAACCACTCGACCACGGAGACCATTAAGTCTACTGTACTTTGCCATCTCATATACATAACTTACGCTGTAAATATTTTAAGTCTATGAACGTGACATTACCTGTGATTAACTGTGTAATAATACATTCTGATTTCAAATGTAATGATAAAGCCAAACACATATTTTTAAAACCTAGAAAGCAGTCGATTGATCAAACGTTTTGGCTAAACATATTGTGTCAGTGGACATGCTTGGTCAAGCGATTACCTTCAAGGTTGTTGACAGAAAATGTACAAGTCGTAAAACATTTTGTAATCTGCATAAGCAAGATTTCTCTCATGGATACCCATTATCATAACATCAATTGATATTTCTTTGATTGAATTATTTACATGTGGAATCTAGAGGTGTAGCAAATTACGGGGTCTGTTGACAGGTTAGGCCAAGCACAAAAAAATGTTACACAAACATAATAATCACTGAGAACATCCGCGTGGGCATGGAAAAATCACTTACCTTAACTCCTAAATCTCAGGTTTCCGACGTCAGAAATCCTAGTTTGAACACAATCAGTAACCTGGAGCATATTTATGATCGACGGAAACCGCATATTATTGAGATTAGCTAGTTGAGATTATTTGTCACTGATGATTGAGACTTAAGAATTTTGCTTCTTAAGACAAAAATTACTCAGCACAGATCTTCAGCATCGGGAGGATTTATTGGACTTGTTCATCCAGCTTAGTTTGCCCGACACAAATGACATTATTTATTTCAATAATATCATTAATACCGGCAAATCATAATTTATGTCGGTCGATATTAGGTGTGGTTGTAGTAAGAGTAAATCCTTTTGAACAAAATGGTCCAGCAATCAATATAAGTTTAGGAGGGTCTCAAACCAAACGAGCAAGCAAATGCATTTTTTTTAAATGGTATCATTAGAATTACTTTAAAATCGAACTTCGACTTCCTAGGTCAGTAGTTTGTCCTACGAAGCTTAAAAGCATTTCCGGAAATTCGGAATTCGATAAAGTAATTAATTAATATTTGGTAGTTTTTACAACTCAATGGTTCTCCTTGTAGATATGTCTGTAAGTGTATCTATACATGTGGCACACCTCCTTCCGAAAGCCAAATAATGGCCAAGTTGATTTTACTTTAATAAGGCACAAGAATACGTAAAACTCATATATTTGTTACTAAACATTACCAGTCATTATGATTTTTATGACATTTTTAAAATTTAAATCCTATGCAATTAATTCACAATTTGTAGACCTCCTTGTCATCGTTTACAGCTAAATAATTATCATTAGTAGGTAGTAATAATATTTTTTTTAATTACATTATTAGAAAGGTAAATTAAACTCTGTTTTTTTTTATGGACGGAGTAAAGTGATATTTGCAGGGTTACCAGTTTAATAGAATTTTAAATAATCATGTAGTTGTTGTCGAAGAAATTATAATTAAGAAGTTATAATTATGCCAAAAATGTCAGAAATGTGAATGTTACGACGTTCTAATGACTGCTAATTACGTTCTTGTCTTTCTTTATTCTTATTGTTATAATCGGCAGTTTGCAATCGGAATAAGTTTTTATTCATATACATTTTAATAAAAACAGGCGGACTTTTTTCTTTATTTTTTATAACATCAAGGGATGGGACGAACAAGTTTTGGACCTGATAGTAAGCTACACGCCTGTCCATAACAGTTACAGTGCCAGTCAGAGCTTTAAATTGCAAAGATCTAAGGGGCACTACCACTGCGCCCGTCACCCTGAGACATAAGTTGACAAGTCCCATGTACCTGTAATTTAACCAGCACCTTTAACCCTTCGTAACCGGAACACAGTAATGCTGACATTAGCGCTTGGCAGCAGAAATAGGTAAGGTGGCAGTACTAACCTGGACGAACTCTTTCACAAGGAGCTCTACTGCTACTAAACTCATTATACTATATATATATATATATATATATATAGTATTTTTTGCAGACTATGTATGTATGTATGAACTTACAAAAAAAATGACAATTAAAATGAACCTATACCGAGCAGTTGGACGAATAATGGGCCGTTGATGATTCAAATGAAACAAATTTATTGCATAAGCGTGACCAACACTCAGTCGATATTCGAATGCAGCTTGCGAGCGGGCAACCCTTTCGCGCAACGATCTATCATTTTACTCCATCGTCAAAAAAGACTCATAAATATACATATTGTATTCCCTGCGAACTCTTCTAATAATAGTACTGATATTGTGTATATATGTTAACGGCAATGTGTATAACTCAGGGATTCTATAAAATACCTAGTCATTCATTACCATGCCTGGCGTCTTTAGGCAATGTATATAATAGTTAATAATTTTTAACTATTATACACATTTCCTAGGCATTATATAGAATACCTAGGTATTGTATAGAAAGCTGGCCGTAGATTTGGCAAGTATTAAATGAAAAATTTAGAATAGTATCGAGGTGGTTCAAACCCTGCTACGGTTTTTTTAGCAAAAACTTAATCTTCAATGCTTTACTTTAAGCGAACAAAGGAAAACTAATGTTCCTAAAAGTTTAATGCGTGCTTTGTTCCAAATTTTTATAATAAGTCAAAGAATTATTGGATTTACAGTCAAATATCAGATAATCACTTAATATAACAGTTTTGCTTAATGCAATAAACAGTCTGTTAAGTTAGATTTGTGTAGCGTGCATATTTAGTGTATCAGTTTTTGTTGTTACTATAATGTAATTATATATATAATTCCACTTATACGCAGATGAATTGCAAATTTATAGATATTTTTATGGAGCCAATATCCAATCTGCCATTGAAACTATTAAGGCACTTTTCCTATCATTTTCTCAAGCGGCTTCAATCCTTCTTACCGTTCAACAACAAGGTAATGCTTGCTCAGTCCTTAGTACTCCCTCTTATCGACTATGCCGATGTTTGTTATTTGGACGCTACTGAGGAGCTGCTTAACAAACTGGAGCGCCTACAAATGTTCATATTCGGTTTACGTACACATGACCATATCTCTGAATTTCGAACTGAGGTGAAATGCCTCCCAATCCGAACTTCGCCGAAATATGCACGTTCTTTGTCTTCTTTATAAAATTCTAAATTACCCCCTGCTTCTCGAGTTCTTAGGTTTTCGCGATTGTTACACATAGGAAATGAAACTGTGTCCCCGTATTCCTCCCTTATCCCCCAATTCCCTCTCAAAACGTACCTGTGACACTATTATATCCCCAATCCAAATCCAAGTTCTTCCACAATTTTTTTTACGGTAAGTGCAGCTCGTATGTGGAATAAACTACCTGCTGACATTCGTAACAGTCATCCGGTGGCATTTTTCAAACACAAATTAAAAGAGCACTTCCTGTCGAACGCGTTAGATAGTTAATCAGTAACATATTTTTGTAAGTTGGCTGGAAGAGATCTCTTATGGAGATAAGCTCAGCTTTATATATGTCCGTTGTAACGTGTTTTTTATGTGTCTTTTCTTTGTACAATTAAGAATATATATAAAAATGTTGAAAAAAAAAAGTAATTTTCTTAAACAATTATCACTTTTAGTAATTTAATTATCAATCTACTAATTAGTTACTTATTCTTACAAGCTGAACACTTGGCCGTCCATGAAATATTATATCACATTGCTTTGTGGACCCTCATTAAACAAATGTTATAGATTACCTAATCCACATTCGGCATTAGAATTCGGAATTAGAATATCTAGTCGAAGTGCATAATTGAGTTTATTTCATACATTGCCTGACTGTTTTAGGCATTGTATAGAATACTTAGGTATTGTACAGAATACCGGATTACATACATTGCCGATAATATACAATATATAATGATGATATTAATAATGATATTACCTTCATTATGAATTATTTTTTAACAAAGCGGTAAGGAACTGTTACTTATACACCATAGTTTTCATTATGTATTTGTGTACATATGATAATTTAGGTTATTTTTCACTTGGACCATTATTGTAGGTAAAGACATTAAAAATGGACACTATTAATTTTTAAGCCTAAGTTACCCATGCATTTTTCTTATAATTTAATTTTTATGCCATTAGTTTCGAAATAAATTTACCAACATTATTGTAATTCGTATTTCGCACCAATTTACTAACATCTTTGATTCGCTTAAAACTTTGAGAAACGAGTTTTGTTTTGTCGTTATTATAGTCGTCATAACTATCATAATTGTCATTGTAGTGGCAGTCCCAATTTCCTCTTTTACGTGAACATCGTTTTATATTTATAGGATTTAAATTAGAATTCTTTCTAAAATCGACGTTGTCTGAATTTGTATATTTATGTGACAACGTATTATTATTGTAATTATTACCATAATTATTACCATAATTATTACCATAATTATTACCATTATTTACTTTTCCATGGTTTAAATTATTTTCAATCTTGCTTTCGTTGTGTTTTTTATTAACAAATTTCAAACTATTTTTGTAATTATTGTTCGATCGGAATGACCTGTCCCTAAGACGAAGTTTAGCGCCAAAGTTATTATTATTTTGTAAGTAAATAGAATTTTGTGAAAATGCATTATTATGGTTTGTAATTTTTGTGTCATCTTTTGTGTTCAAATTATTTTGAATGTTGCCATTTTGTACATCAATTTCAATACCGTTTCGCTGTTGAAGATAATTGTTCATGTTGTCATTATGATTGTTGTTGTAATTATTAAAATTTTCCGTTAAGCTCCGTCTCATTGCAATGTTAACATCGCCATTCTTAATAGAATTAACGTGTATTTGTTTTGAATTATCGTTACTAGTATCTTGACTAGAATTTGTTTGTGCATTTTTTGAATTAAGAAACTCATTATTTGTACCATTATTTACATTGTATTCATCAATATTTTTCAAAAAACTCATTCTTTGTTTCCTGTTTTTAGATTTTTTTTTGTTTTTACCTTTCCTAACATGCTTTATTTTCTTACGAATTTTCACATTATTATTATTAATAATACTTTGTCCGGCATTCGCATTGTTATCATTGTTTACATAAATGCCGGAGCCATGGTTGTAGTTATTATTCACAAAACGTCCGTTTCCTCGGTTGTTATTATTATTTACAGTACGACTTTTACCATAATTGTTGTTATTGTTTATTGTTATAGAACCGCCTTGACCTCTATTTTTACTCAATAATTTAAAATTGTTGTTATTAGTAATAATACTACTCCCATAACCTTTATTCATTAATTTAAAATTGTTATTGTTAGTAATAACACTACCGCCAAATCCCATTTGGTTATTGTTGTTAGTTACAATTTTCACCTTACCGTTATGGTTATTATTATTCGTAATTGTAAGAACTTGCCGTCCGTTTCCCATTTGATTATTCTTGTAATTAAGTTTTGTATTCCCAAAAATATAACGGTTGTTATTATTGTTGCGCGAATTAACTCTATATCCATTGTAATTGTTATTGTTAGTAATTGTTGTTACTAATGCTTCAGGTCTATAATCATTATTATTACCATGATAATTTAGTTTGGTATTGCCACGATAATTATCTTTGGTGCCATAATTAACTTTGTTGACATAATTACCTAAATTACCATTATTGCCTTTAATACCGTAACTCAGAATTGAAGGTTTATTAATGCCAGTGAATCCTATGTCGTTATTATTATTGATAGTTTCATAGGAGTCATAATCGAATGTATTTCCAAAGTTGTTGTTATTAGTTATGCCTCCATTTACATCTACATAGCTATAACTATACCCATTATTATTCTTAATAAATACATTATTATTATTATTGTTATTGTTATAAATACTTCGTTTTGCTGAAGGGACGTTTAAGGCTTTTAGATCATTTACGTTGCTACTTCCTTTAATCTCAGATAGTTTTGAATTTACGTTGTCGCGTATATAAGCACGATTTTTTTTACTATGTCTTCTTTTTTTTTTAGATCTTAAGTCCTTTCTATCTTGAATCAAATTATAGATATCTATTTCGTTGTAATTATCTGATGATCTGAATGAAGGAATATTTTTAATTAATTGGTCATCACAAATTTGTTTGCAGTCACGTATATAAGTGCACCGTGGGACTTTGCAGTTGAAATCTAGACATAAAGTATCGTATATTGATTTGCAGTCATTTGTACACAGATGAAATTTTTGACACAGGGCATCGTCGATTTTCCCTTCGCAGTCGTATAGATTCTCACTGAAATCTTCATGAGATGAACTCTTCGCTTCGTCCAGATCTTCTGTGCACTGAAGATAATTAATGAGTTGCTTAAAAGTATACCCAAAATTACACATTGCCTACATTAAAACGACGTCAATGACAACAATAAATATCAAATAGATCGCACCTGTACGTGTCATGAACTACGTATTCACCGAATTTCATTAAAATCCATTCAGCCGTTTTGGTTTAATTAAATAAGAAACTTTCTTGTAATTTTTGAGTTTATTAAATGGCACGATGCTTAACCACTCTGATATTCATATTCATCGAAGGATTTTTTCTAAATGTTCTATCTTTGTATTAATAATTATAACAAACTTTCTTGTTGAATTAGGAAGATTATCGAGAAATATTCTTTCGGTTGTTCTGGAACGCATTCACCGTTATGTAAATGATGTTATGACCAATGGTCGGAAAAAGGTGTTCCACGTTTATAAATACATGTATATACGTAACTACATAGAGTTGTTAAAACCACCAAATATTAATTAATTAAATGATTATCACTAGTATCAGGTTTCTTACCACGGTATGACTTCTTTTTATTTTCCCGATATTTCGGAACGGTTGCACGCTCCATGGTCACGGGTTGAGTTGAGTCAACCCGTGACCATACATACCGTGGTAAGAAACCTGATACTAGTGATAATCATATAGTGAATAACCACGAAAGTCTTAAAATCTATATTAATTAATTACCTTTTCGAATTCTGGATTTCCGGAAACAGTTTTACTGCATCGTGACCATTCTCTTTACTTTTTATTTTCTGCTTGGGTAAAAGGTTAGTAATCTGTTGTATTTTTTTTACATGGCACCATTAGAAATTACTTTAAAAACCAACTTCGCCTTCCTAGGTCAGTAGTTTTGTCTTACCTACTATGCAATAAAACCATTTCCGGAAATCCGGAATCCGAAAACGTAATTTATTAATATTTGGTGGTTATAATAATTCTATGTCGCTCCTTGTGGCTATATCCATACATGTTTTTCCAACCATTGGTTATGCTTTTAAACATAGCATTCTGACAGGTTGGATTAGATTGGAATTCCACGAAACCCACGGCCCGCTGTACTGCCTTGTCATAACTAACGCGAACGCATTTCGGTAACTTTCGAGATATTGGCACCTAAAGTTTCTTTGAAAAATGTAAATTGCGCTGATTTTGCTTAACAACAAAGGAAGTATTTTTTTATAATATCTAGTAACGGGCCGAACAAGTTGTGTGCCGTCCATAACAGTTCTCTGCTTTAAATACAAGGATCTGACGGGCACTTCTACTGCGCCGGTCACCCTGAGACAATGTCGGAGTAGCTATAGACTAATGAGTTGACAAGTCTCATGTGCCTGTAATTTCACCAGCACCCTTACCCTTCCAAACCGGAAGGCCGTAATGCTTACATTATTGCTTGGCGGCAGAAATAGGTAAGGTTAGGTACTCCAGTATTTCTCTGGGCGAATTATTTCACAAGGAGTTCTAATGCTGCTAAAATAATATTTTGCAGAATGTTGATAACTCCATACCGCTAAAAATGTCGATTGCGTTAGTTATTAGGAGGACAGTATAAATCACGCGAACAAAGGCCCAGCATATCGTTTTCGATAAGGTGTTTTATTCATACCTAGGGAGAAAGATAAACTGTCTCAATGTGAATTAGACTTACCTACCTTCCACACCTACTTTCCATTAAGTCAGATTTTTGATAAAACTGAAATTATATTTAAAATTATTCAAAAATAACTTACGTCAGGCTCTGGTGTGTCCTATGGTAAAAAAAGAAAGAATTAGTTTATTTCTTACTAATCAATGCATCCCAAACAAAGTGGCTTCATAATTTCATTATTGTTGTACCCTACTATGGGGAATTCCACTGTTTAAGATCCGTCCCCTAACCATCTCACTTAAAAGTATTATGTAGTTCAACCGTATACATTTTCGAAATTCAATCCTGTATTTCACTCTGAATTTCAGACTGACTTTGATATTAAACGGTTAGTGTCCAGGTAGTCGGTGCCTGGCGACGACCTGGTTGGCTTTACCGTTTGCATTGTGGGCATTGAACGTGAAGAAGGCAGAACCAATTTGGGAGATGAACTTTCTGAATTGGTTCTGGTCTGAGTGTTCTGGATTCAGAGTGAATTCCAATGTTCTGGTACTCATTGTATAGGGATTTCCCTGGTATGAGACCTTAGTGCGATTCACGATATCAAAATATCGTTGAAGTTACGTACTCGTTCGATCGAAGTCCTATCCAAAATGGGTATTTACGTATCACTTGAACAAACGTTGATATGAGTAGAATCGAAACGTAACGACTAATGAATGACATCTTGGATTGTGAAATTTTACATTTAGTCATCGAAAGTCTATTGAAAGAACTGTCATATTTTTGCAGAATACGCATTGACCTACCAAAAGGTCGATGAGAATACGTAGGACTTGTCGTTTAGAGTCAATTTAAGTTCGATTCATATACCTACCAGGATATACGCTTTAATGACATTTGGATCGAACGACTTTAAAATTGGACTTGTTGACGTTAGCTGTCACACGTGAATACGGATCGCTATCGTAACGGTTTGATTACGTGAATCACCCCCCAGGCAATTGCTGTGGTTGTTTAGCACATTATTATTTTGGATGTCAATTTTAGACTCTCGCATCTCCCATAGCCTAAAAAATTAATTTTAAGCTTTGAAATGAGAGTAGTAAATGGAGAGCCGGTATTCCCCGGCAATGGCACAGTCGGCCGGAGTCAGGGATTCTGGTTCAGGAACCGGCAAACAATGTGTGCCGTATCGAGCAAGACGGCCTTCTGTATTTGTGCTGGAAGCTCAAGCTGTTCGCGAGGTTGACTCTAACTAACCCGTTTGTGGTCAAAACAATTGGGATTATTTCAGTGGAAATCACATCCCACATGTCGATGATCTCGTCCACCTGATTCACGAGACCCTCGTCATGCGGGATGGCAACGTTCACAAGAAATACCCTGATTAATATTATTATACGTGACCTCCGCCTATACCAACGAGAGACAGACGTATTAGTAATTGCACTTCATCATCATCATGTACGTCAAATTGCTGGCCACGGGTCTCCTCTGTGGAAGTCTTTCGGAGTACACCACATTGCCCCAATCTTGGTTGAGGACAACACAAGTTACGAACTTAAGTGAACCGGAGATACAGGTTTCATAAGCCGCATTATGAACCGTTATCATTACTTCCTTCGTCCGTTTGCCAATGACTTCCTTCATTTAATAAAATCTTTGTAAAATGTACGAAATCATAAAGGAAGTCATTGGCAAACGTACTTTCATTAGGCTACACTGGTCGTGTTCTGGTATGAGTCCGGTGGCCAACAAAGAACGTACTTGGTATATGGTAGAAAACTTACCAAACTCACTACGAGAATCGGTATCCAACCCAATACAATGAGATTAAGAAAAATATTATCCATATTCATTACACATGTAGGAATAAATTTCAGTACAAAGTACTACTACTACCGTAGCTTATTAAACGTAGGTAGAATACATATAATTCAATAATTGAATATGTTGAAAGCGTTGTTTATGTGAGAACAACATATAAATACTAATTGCCTTATTATAAGTTACATTTATTGTCAAAACTTCAGTTGTAGCGACGTGAGCACGAACGCCACTTGACTGGCGGTTGAATGAAAATAATTTTAAACTTTACGCGACTTCAATAAAGGCTTTTGTTTTTGGCCATAATGTGTCCATATCGAAATAACACACTGGTGAACTAAAATAAACGGTCGGTTTCACATTAATTGCATTATCTTTTAAACTACACAGGATAGCTTCTTGAAATACTGAAAAGAATATCAAACAGAAGGCATATTTTAATAATAGCTCCTATGGCTTGATTTACAATGCATCAGAACGGAATGGCAGCAAATTTTTGTAACGAAATTGTACTTTTTTTTATAATCCCAAGCGACGAGACGAACAAGTCGTGTGCCTGGTGGTAAGCGACACGCCTATCCATAACAGTTGCAGTGCCACTCAGAGCTTGCAAAGATCTTAGGGGCACTACCACTGCGCCCGTCACCCTGAGACATAAGTTGACAAGTCCCATGTGCCTGTAATTTCACCAGCACGCTTACCCTTCGAAACTGGAACGCAGTAATGCTCATATTACTGTTTGGCGGCTGAAACACGGAAATATGGACGAACTGTTTCACAAGGAGCTCTACTGCTACTAAACTTTCGTAACGTACAAACTAGATACGATACGCTGGCTGAGGGAACACCCGAAACTGCACAGGTATTATCCGGAAGATACACGACCTGTTTTTTGGCTCGTATCTAGTTTGTACGTTACACAATGTCATAAAACACATTATGCTATTATTACAAAAATATGCTCCCAATGCGTTCCGCGGCAATGAAAATTGAGCCTAAGTCTGACGTAATAATAAATAATTAGTTACCAACTCTTTGCCTTCTGACTTGGTACCTACCTCCTGCTTGAAACGAGACGATCTGTTATTGGCCATACTAACAAACACAATTTATTTCTGTTACATCTCAAGGAAAATACTGTTCATCGTCTGAAATAAATAAATATATTGACAGCGTATCAGCTGACATTTCGCTCAGATTCCAAGTTGTAATCCCTAGCTCTCCTGCATTAATAGAGACACTGCCACTGCGCCCGTCACCGTGGGACTTAAAGTTGATAAATCCCGTGTGCCCTTGCCCTTCAAAATCGGAACGCAGTGAAGCTCAAATTACTACTTCGCAGCAAAAATATATTATACTTCCCTAGACGGACTTTTCAATAAGGAGCTCTACTGCTACTAAAATATTGCCAATACGAACATCAATACCAAAAATCAATGCTAGGAACACCATTTCATAATTAATGGACTAAAATAATCGGCATTTTGGATGAAACCATCTCATATGATCAAGACTATGAAGATTAGAACTTACCCAACCCAGACGAGTCGAAGAACGACCCACAGCCTTGACTTATGTGTTGAGTGACGCTTATTACTGAGTGATAACTTTGACAGCTCTCAAATTATGCGTAATGAATAGGTAATCGTTAATGCAATTTAACTCAAGTCATTAAAGACGGTTGACTTCAGATTTATTAATGCGGGTGATAAAAAGGTGGGATGACGATAAAAAAGGTCGCATCGTCATAGTTCCAAGAACTATAAAGTGACTTACGGTTCATCGACAAGATCTGTAGACTCCAAAAGATGACATGATTGTTGGATATTGAGATCAACCTTGCAGAGGCAAAGCTAAAGACTCATAGGCCACCAATAGCCCCAATGTCACTATCATGATATACCCGTGAGCGCATAGAATGGAGTGAAGAAGAATATATTAGAGTGATATTTTGATAATAAGGGGAAAATATACAGACAACAGAAATAACTTTGTGCGCAAGTGTAGTTTGAGGAAGAGGTTGCGTACAGTAAGAAACATACATATAGGTATGTATGGGCCAGTACCTACTACTTCAGAAGAACGCATGGAATCAGAGGTTACAGAAAACAAATCTAGACTGCTAAAAAAAATGTAAATGAGATCTTGAACGAACATTCTGAATCTTTTTTGTTGGAATTAAGTGACAATCCACAATCAATGCACGACAGCTTTTGGCTCTACACCCTCAAATTGTGAATGAGTACCTGTAGCACATGAGCATCCATCTAAAAGAGAAGCTTCAACCTGAATCTCACAGAGCAAGCTGGGGACGAGCTTGACCGACTTGTTGGAAGCCGAAATCCCTCATCACTTGCTTCATGGCTTGAAACAAACACGTATCGAAGAATGGAATGGAAAAATAATCCACAGTACCATCTTCGGAATCCGGTATTCAGCACGCACTATCTCACGGTGGCAACGCGTAATATTGAATATTTTATAACATACCTACTTTTTTCAAGAAGAAATTATCTTGCGTGTTAATATTATGATATTTGTAATATTTGTAACCGACCGTTTATTTTTTCTCGCCAAGTATGTTTATACGTGCGTAGGATTAACATCCATAACTATACTAAATCGATTTCAATTCGCAGAAAGGCTAACAATACTTTTCCATTTTATGTTTGTATTATTTTTTGTCTTGTACGTTTTTGTTTATGTGTAACTACAATAAGTAAGCGATTAAAGTTTGTTTAAAAATGTACGTACTGGGTTCAAAGTTTTTCCAAATATTTTGCAGGCGTTGTACAATTCTATTCACGCAAATAATTCCTTTTTACATTCGTGGCTGAGGTAATTTTACAATGGTTTGGAAGTGAAAAAAGACCAAGGATAAGCAACAGAATTATGCAGCTTATCTAACATTGGTCTTTCATTTATGATGCCAAGTGGAGGGATGAACAAAGTCGTGCACCTGGTGGTAAGCTGGTAAGCGACACGCCAGTCCATAGCAGTTCCAGTGCCACTCAGAGCTTTAAATCGCAAATATCTGAGAGGCACTGCCACTGTGCCCGTCACCTTTAAACATAGATTGATAAGTCTCAAGTGCCTCTACTTTTACCAGCACCCTTACTCTTCAAATCCGAAAAGCAATAATTAAAGCTCACACTGATTGGCGGAATAAATAAGTAAGATGGCAGTACCTCCCTGGACGAATTTCTTTCACAAAGAGCTCTACTGCTCCAAAAATTTACTGCTCTATTCCTAATTCATTTATTCATGAAAACACAGGTCTTATAGAGTTACCATACTATTTTTAGAATTTGGGGCCGTACTTGTGTTTTATGCAACAAAAGTCGGTGACCTGGTGAGAAATATTACTTCGCTCTAATGAGCACTCCGAATTTTTTGGAAGCCAGTTTGGCTTTGCTCTTCAAATGACCCCGGAACTGGACTTCGTTCGGATGTCAAGTCCACGTATCCCAATATTCTTAGAGATGGTAAGGAGAAAAGGGTAAAGGTGTTCTGGAACTTAGGCGCTATTACAAACGGGTATTTTTTAGCGGTGAACGCGTGTCTTTGCGGGGTTCAATTTGACAAGATTCTGTCGGCCCCATTCTGAGACCTGCTCCAAAGAAGCCTCGAGTTTGGACACAAGTTGCAATCTATTTTGTTCCACTTATATTTATATATTTGTGCGGCCTGTGTAATAGGCATCACTGGTACTGTCATCCGTATAGCAATGAATGTTACTAGCTAATAACATATAATTGATATGCAGGATGAACAAGGTTGGCGATAGCACAGATCCTTGCGGAACGTCGGCATTAATGAACATGGTTTCCGAGCACAATCCGTCCACAGCGACTTTTAAACTCCGCTCAGTCGGAAAGCCAGCGATCCAAGTGCACAAGCCCTTTTAGAAGCCCGTAAGATGGTAGCTTCGTTAGAAGTGCCTTGTGCCAGACCCAATCCTTAGCGATATCTAAGCTCACGGCCATTGCTACCTCCTTGCTCTCGATGGTAGTTGCTCATTGCTGCGTCTATGTATATATGCAAATAGGTAGATAGATACACGAGAAGATCATCAGCACTACGACCGCGGCTATATTAATAAGAGATGGTTAGTGGGATGATATTGAACGGAAAATAATAGTCGAAATCATGTAAATGGAGCTCTGTATGCCTTTATGGGTAGCCAAAACGTGTCAAGAAAGTGCGGATTCCAACCCTGATGTACGGTAGCGAGTATTGGGTATGACAGAAGAAGCATGAAATTAGGGTAAATGCTATTAGTATAAGAGCTTTGAGTAGTATGTACAGGCTGTAATATGTGGAGACAGGTAGTAATATGTGGAGATTTCAATGTAAACCTGTTGGAAAACTGTTCTACTTCTGTAAGACTCATTAATTTATTTCAAAGTTTTAACTTGATTAATCTTTTTTTAGAACCAACTCGCATTACTGCCTCCTCTTCTACTTGTATTGATAACATCTTTTGTAACACAGACGCAGTGTCTAAATCAATAATAAATTGCTTAAGATCCGACCATAGTGGCCAATTGGCTTCTTTTAATTATAAAATGAGCAAGAAGGCAGACCAATTTCTCTGCAGACCGATTACCACAGAACGAATAATTAGATTTCAAAATAATATCGGCAATAGTTTAAATTCCCTATCCCACATACCGGAGGATCCAAATACTTTATATAACACGACATTTGGTTTAATTAAAAATGAATTTGACAATATATTTAAATCGAAAACATTAACTTTCCATAGAGAGACTAAATTCAACGACTGGGCAACAGTAGGTATTCATAAGAGTAGGTCTCGTTTGTATGAGCTATATGCTATGAAAACTTATAATAATAATTCCAATTTCATGGAATATGTTAGAATTTATTCGAAAATATTTAAAAAAGTTTGTGTAGCTGCTAAGGTTAAGTTTCACAGCGACAAAATTAGACAATCGATAAATAAATCTAAAACTACTTGGAGCATAATAAATATAGAGTCAGGCAGGGTTAAACCAAAGGATAGAGATATAGTTTTAGAATTAGACAGCAAACTTATAAAATGTAAAGATAAAGTAGCCCAAGCTTTTGAATCGTTCTTTTCGGAAATTGCTGTGAACACTACAAAATCATTAAATTCCTCCCCTTCACTTGCTATTGATCTCTTAAAGGAAAATGTTAACGTTTGTGGCAGTTTATTTAATTTTCGTCATGTTAATCCACAAGACATCATAAAAGCTTTTAAGTCAATACATGTTAAAAAAACTGAAGATCTCTGGGGCATATCAACTAAAGTTATAGACTCAGTTATTAATCTCATTTCCCCACATTTAGCTGTAGCTTTCAATAGGTGCGTTGACGAAGGTGTTTTTCCCGATTTAATGAAATACAGCAAGGTTATTCCCTTATTCAAAAGCGGTGGGAAAGTTGATCCTAGCAACTATAGGCCCATTTCAATTTTACCAGCTTTAAGTAAAATATTCGAAAAGGTTATGCTAACTCAATTACTGTCCTATTTCGGTAGGAATCATATTTTTCATAGTGAACAATACGGGTTTACTAGTGGTAGATCGACTAGCGATGCGGGGGTAGCGTTACTAAAACACATCTTTGATGCTGGGAAAGGTCCCAGAACGCTATTGGTGTTTTCTGTGACCTCTCAAAGGCATTTGATTGCGTTGATCATAATACTCTTATTAGGAAGCTGGAACATTACGGTGTAAATGGCAAGGCGTCGAAACTTGTCTCGTCATATCTCAACGGTAGAATTCAGAAAGTAGACATAAATGGAGTGACTTCTTTGGGTTCTCCAGTAAAAATGGGTGTTCCGCAGGGCTCAATACTTGGACCTTTCTTATTTCTGATTTATATTAATGATCTGCCATTCTTTGTTAAGGACCATTGCGAAATAGTGTTGTTTGCTGATGACACATCCTTGATTTTTAAAACAGACAGACATGACAATAACTATGACCGTATTAATGATACCCTCTCTAAGGTAGTTTATTGGTTTAATGCTAACAATTTATTGCTTAATGCCAAGAAGACAAAATGTGTTAAATTTGAATTACCTAACGTAAAATCGACTAGTCCAACCATAGAAATAAACGGAGAAAAGTTAGACCTTGTTAATAAAGCAGTCTTCTTGGGAGTGACCTTAGATAGTAAACTTCAGTGGTTTCCACATATATCGTGCCTGGCCAGCAGATTAAGCTCCGCTGCATACGCAGTCCGCAGAATACGTGAGCTTACCGATGTTAGTACTGCTAGACTAGTTTACTTTAGTTACTTCCATAGTATAATGTCCTACGGGATTCTCATGTGGGGTAAAGCGGCGGATATTCAAACCATATTTGTATTGCAAAAACGAGCGATTCGTTCTGTGTACCGTCTAGGCTCTCGGGTATCTCTCAGAGAAAAGTTTAAGGAGACTGGTATCATGACTGTGGCATCACAGTACATTTACTCAAATATTTTATATGCCCGTAAAAATATACATAATTTCAATAAGAAAGAAGATATCCATAATATTAACCTTAGAGCTAAGTCCAAACTCATGGTACCACGATTTCGTTTAACCAAGGTAAACAACTCTTTTATGGGGAACTGTATACGTTTTTACAATAAGATTCCGGAGCATATATTAAGTTTATCATTTCCTAAGTTTAGAAACTACATTAAAAATATTTTGATCGAAAAATCATATTACAAAATTGAAGACTACGTGTTAGATAAAGACGTATGGAAAGACGACATGGCTCCAGAATCCACACAAATTTGATTCAAAGTGTATTCCATAGCATTTAAGTTTATTTGAAAAGAGCAATCCCTAGAGTTTCTTGCTCGTTCTTCTCAGGGAGGTCAGCGTAGTGAACGAGCAGTAGCTTAAATGTGACGTTTTCAAGTGTAAATTTATTTTACCTATGGAATAAATAATCTTTGACTTTGACTTTGACTTTGGCTCTGTTAGTGCGTCTTCAAATTTGGCGTTTATAGAACCGTTACAGTGCACAACTGTGGCGCTACAGTCGCGCCATTACGAAAAAGTAATAATAGAGCGTCGTGTAGTGAAAGATTATGTGGTCAAGTAGAAAGGATGCATGTTAGTAGATTTAAACGTGGAAAGAGGTGGAACCTCGACGCACATGTCTCGATCAAATCTCGTAAAAGTAAGGAATGTTACGTCGTGCGGGGAGACCTTTTGTGCACCCCCGATTGTTACAGGTCAAACAAGAAGAACAAGGCTATTGAATATTGAAAACAAAACACGTTAACTGACAAAAATAAAACTACTGTTACTTGGTTTAATACATGATCACTATGAAAATGTGATTCTTCAGTGTTTGCAAGGATTAACTGACACTTTATACGTACTTTTCCGTATTTAGTAAAAATATGTTAACCACACTTGACACATAAAGTAATAATTATGCATAAACCATTTTCATTTAATTACTGATCATAAATTTGTTAACTTAAAAAAAGAATAAACTAATCGTAATCTTCATTACAAATCTTTTGATATGTAATTGCTGTAAACTTCATTAATTAAATGAGTAATGACAAATAGTTGCCAAAAATCTTTTCATGCTCAATATCTCGAAACTGTCAGTTTGTGAGTTAACTCATTTATACAGAACAGGGCCCAAATATACTCGGGTTGTATGTGATCGGAAACACAGTCGGTTGGGAATTCCACTCCTGGGCATAATGAAAGATGACGAAAAGCGCTTGCCTGCCGCCTGAAGGGAATATCGACCAAGTAAGAATAGTAACCTGCCGTACGTCGGGATGGCCGTTGGAAAAAGGGATGCTTTACTTTCTCAAACTCGTTTCTTATAAAAAGTGATTATTCAGGAGATGGCAAATCTTTCTATCTATTATAAGTTTCTTGAAAAGAAAAAAAAAACAAAAGAAGTCCGTTATCTGCCCAGGATGCTGCGAGAGGCCATTGAAATTAAAAAACATCCCAATTTCAACAGGGAAGATGGTTTCTCCGTACCACCAGTTTGGGATCCAGTATTTCCTCTAATGAAAAATCCCAAACAGACATAAGACTGCAGCACTAATTAATATGTTTTAGTTTATTCTAATTTCTATTAATAATTAATTACTCTTAATAAAAATTCATTCAATAAAATAATTTGTAAAACTTAATGTAGCGTAAATTGGAATGTTTTCTTTGTAAAATTAAAAATAAAGTATTATATAATAACTATTGTAACTATAGTGAAAAATAGGGTGGTTTGCATTAATATTAGACATAACTGGTTGAAGACTGTACCACCTCAGTCAACCGTGACCATGGGACCTGTAAAGGGCCCGAAACGTCGGTTTGTTTGAAAAAACAAATATACGCGATTTAAATCCGGAAAAATAGTTTCATTTCCTATATAAATTTCTTATCAAAGGTGTTAATTTGGATGCCATAACTTTAAGAATAAGTATAAGCCAGTGTGTAATTACGAAGGAAATGTGATATAAAATCAGTCTGCAAAATTTGTATATACAATCCATTTTTTTGCATTTCAGTAACTTTATGCTTTAAGATATGAGTTTGAGAGAGTAAGGCGACGTGATGAAGCTGATGGGCACACTCACCGAAAGAAAGAAAAAGAACTCACGAGAAATTCTAAATAATTAGGTTACAAATAATCCACCGTTCCATGCTGATGTGGAACCGAAAGAAAAACATAGAATGTATTAGCTGCTTATCATCCCCCACAAGCAGAGGGATTGGGTTTAATAGTATTATAAGTTACACAAAATTATGCAATTTTAACGCAAACATTTGCCAAATGTGGCTTTGATTGCACTGTGTCACTTAAAGCTCTGCCTACCCCTATATGGGAACCCAAAGGCGTGAGTGTATGTATGTGTGTAAATAATCCATAAAATTCACTAATACATAATTAAAATTACTATAGCTAAGTAAGTTATCTAAAACATCGAACTATTTAATATTTAAATATTCTGATTTGAATACCTACTCTCGCAAGTAGAAATTACCTACTGTTTAAGAACAGTCAGTTTTAAACAAACGTTGCAGAAAAATCTTAGTACCTATAAATCGATGGGCCCATCCTTAAAAAAGTGAAGTAAGTATATTGAAACTAAATTATTTGGATCATTTTTAGATCATTGTAAAGCAACAACACAACTTGTATGAGAACGAGGTTCTACAAAGGAAAATATCCCACACATTTACAGGGTAGACGAAGGCTTGTGAAGCTGTCTCGAGATTGTATCTTTTTAACCGACTTCAAAAAAAAAGGAAGAGGTTATATGGTCGGCTGTATGTAGGTTTTATGTATACTTTCAGATATCTTCGTCAATTGTGCACCGATTTTGAAAATTACTTTTTGTTTAAAAAGGGTTGAAACGAAGTATAGTAGACCATCTCACTCTTGTCTGGTTTTAATACTTGAAAATTCTCTGCCTGGATGGGGATATAGGGTTATTTGTAAGATTGATACAACCTCGCAGAACATTTAGAAGGCGAATTTTTGTAACAGACCGACAAAGTCGCGGGCGCAGCTATTACAAAAGTCGAATATCGTAAACAATATCGGAATTACATAACAGAATTAGGTACCTGTATGTAGTATGATTGATTATTTTACGGTAGAGTACCAATAGAAATAATAATGTAAAATCTAATTTGAAAACTACGAGAATCAAGTCAGCTCTCTATTAATAGCTTTTTGTACGGACAACGGCATGCCAGACTACACATTTTTGTTCGAAAATCGCCTCCAGTGCAACGGAACAAGATACGTAAATGCGTAGCTTGATGTGCTGGCGTGTGTACATTATACTCTGATACAGTCTAACTCAAGGATGGGAAAATATATTTAAGGAAGGTGTAACGCTACTGGGTTTAGGACCCAGAGGATTCAAAAAAAGAACAACAAGTGTTAACTTATCCAATCGATCCAATATGTTAATATACCGAACTAACATATTACTTTAATTTTAATAACACGAACCTGTCAATGGCTTTAGCCGTCACACCCAGTGTTGTCATTTTCATTTCTTAAATTCCCCACACTAACGAAATCGACAACTAATTTTCCAAATTTAGTAATTATTGTAAGTAGTGATATGCATTTTAAAGTAAATAATAAATAAAACAATAGTATCGCTCAGTAATAAGGATTTTCCATTATGTCGCGACGACAGATAGTCGTGCAATTTAAAGTGTTGTGGCTTGTATATTTAAATGAAGTTGTTCACATGTAGTAAAACACGATTAACTGTCGTTCACGACTTTTTTGACGTTACGACAACAGACTGTCTTGACAATGAGAAGAACAAGAACGACAGTCGTCCGACGATAAATAAAACGTCACGACAAAAATGTGACGGCAGATAATCGCAGCGGCAAGGCAACGGCCCTGAACCGATAAATGGTCGTCACGTTCTAGTGGGAACAGCTAGCCACGACAGTGTGTTAAACGATACACTAAATAAAACGTTCCGACATAATAATAGGAACGCGCCCTAAAGCGTAATTACGACGCTTGGCTTCCTATTCAGCGCACTTTCGTATGACGTCACCGAACGGCATTGGGCCGCCGTATAAAATAATTGAAATATTTAGGCGGGCTGAATAGAATTATTTTTTGATGTATTCTTTTTGAGTGTTCTAGTAAATTCTCGAAATGAGATCATTTCGAGATGTTTCTCAAATAATAATGTATAAAAGCAGTGGTAACGCTTATTACTTTGTGAAAGAAGCAACGCTCCGCTGAATAATGACTATACCCAACGACTTCAATCTATAGGCTCAACTCACACTGGCGCAGAGTCGAAGCGTCGCGTCGCGTCGCGTCCTGTGTTTCAACTACAACGCCTGGCGCTCGATGCGACGGGACGACGCGCGCATTAGTGCGCCCGGATCACAGTGTGGTCGGCGTCTGACGCCTCACTGCGGCCTAGTACCAACCAAGTGTCGACGCGTGTTTCCATATTTGCATAACACAAATTTGTACCTTAATATTGAGAAAATAGAGATGAATATGCTATAGGCGAAAAACATGACGCGTCGCGACGCTTCGACTCTGCGCCAGTGTGAGTTGAACCAAAGACAAGAACATTCACAGCAACTACATCTTCCAAACAAAACACTATCACTATTGATAGTGTTTTGTTCTATTGTTGAATTTTGTCAAAGAGTTGCCAGTACCGTGGTATCGTGGACAGATGTGACAGTCTATACCTATATTAAATGAGCTAGACAGGCAGATAATACGCGTGTTTACCAATTACATTTATTCATAGTTGAGGAATTAACGTAAAGCCCCTGGCATAGGTGCTATTTGTTGCACAATATATTCTATTTTGGGCCTTCCGCTCATTATTTATAATTAATTATATTACTAAAAAGAAAAACAGATTAAGTAAAGAAAAAAATACAGTCGAGTTGTTGCAATTACAATTATTGATGTTGTGTAACTTTTCCTTCCGAAAAGGCAAAGAACTTTAGACCTGCTTAGCCTAGTCAAGTACATAGATATCGTTGAGCCTAATCCTTTTTATTTTTTAAATTTGTATGGAGGCCATAGTGCCAGTTATAATCATATATACATACTGTTATTGTGTAGTCAGAGCACAACACTCTGTTGCTTATTAATCTATGATTTATGATTTTATTTTAACACGCGTCATTACATGCTTGCAAAACGAGATGGATAGTGTGATTTTTTTATACCATTTCGCGATTATCAAATATTATAATGCACACATTAATCAAAAACCACAGTGTTACTTACTAAATCAATGTGAATAATTAAAAACCTCAAATTTATGTTCACATAGTTAATCAATCCTGACAACCGACTAAATGATGTGCAGCGTCTTCACCGCACATCATTGAAACACAGCGCGTGTATGGAACGACGCATCTAGTACTCTAGTTAAATTCAAATTCAATATTCAAATTCAAAATAATCTTAATTTCATAGGTAAGCATTATTACACTTGAAATCGTCACAATATTAAACTCTACCGCTCATTCGTAAGGCAGATTCCCCTGAGAAGAATGAGCAAGAAACTCTAGGGGTTGCTCTTTGTAAATAACATTTACAATTTTTTTTTTTTATTATTTGAAACATCAGAGATCGAGACTACCTCCATGAGCTAAACGGGTTACTACCACGGATTTTTGTCATCCAAGTACGCAGAAGTTGTATAATAACCTTTAGTATAAAGTTTTTGTTTCACTATAGTTTTAAACCTCGTGTAAGGCAAATTTTGTATATCAACCGGAATCTTGTTATAGAAGCGTATACATTGCCCCTTAAATGATTTTTTGACTTTGTGAAGACGACTATCAAGAAAAGCTAGTTTATTTCTATTCCTCGTATTAATGTTATGTCTGTCACTATTTTTCATAAATAAATTACTATTCCTTTTAACATAAATTACATTCTCATAAATGTACTGTGAGGCTAGTGTAAGAATGTTAATTTCCTTAAACTTATCTCTCAAAGATACTTTGGGGCCCAGATTGTAAATTGCCCTAACTGCACGTTTCTGCAGGACAAAGATTCTGTTGATATCGGCGGCATTACCCCAAAGCAAAATGCCGTATGTCACCAGTTAGTACATAGATATCGTTGTCTATACCCACCGAAATTGTTTATCGGAGCCTTATTTACAAAAGTAGATGTTTTTGTAGCAGTAAAGCTCCTTCTGAAAGAGTTCGTCCAGGGAAGTACTGCCACCTTACCTGTTTCTGCTGCTAAGCAGTAATATGAACATTACAGCGAGCGTTCCGGTTTTGAAGAATAAGAGTGCTGATGAAATAAGGCACAGCGGCAATGTCCCTCAGATCTTTGCTATTTAAAACTCTGGTTGACACTGCAACTGCTATGGACAGGCGTCTAGCTGTCCAGCTTAGGTACCACAATCTATATCTATGGGTACCACCAGGCGCACAACTGTTCGTTCCGCCACATGGCTTCATAAAAGAAAGAGCAATTTTAGATAAGCTACTTATGTCTGTTGCTTATCCTCGGTCTTTTCCTATTTCCAAATCATTGTAAAATTACCTTAGCCAATGTAAAAAGGAATTTTTTATCGGAATAGAAATAAGCAACGCCCGCAAAATGCATGGGAGCGTTTAAAGTTAAAATTACAGATATTTCTAGTTTTATTTTTAAAAAGTTATTGATGTCGTTATACTCATTAGATGACGTACTTTCGATGTCAGTATAAAAGCTTATGATATATGGATATCTCTTATATTTACGGATTAATCGCCTGGGTACAATTAGGCGCCCGCAAACGTGTGTCTTGTGTTGGATACAAACAACCGGCAACTAGAAACGAATTTTATTTTCATACAATTGATATGAAATCAACACAGTCGCCGGATGCCGCAACCGAAAATAAAATTGTTGCCGGTTGCTTGTATCCGACACAAGACACACATTTGCGCGGCGCTTTGAGGCGCGGTATTTTTAAACTAGCAATGAAACGAGTTGTAGGTACTTTCTTAAACTCGAGTTGACGTGTTTACTGACTCGAGTTGCAACTCGAGTTGACTTGACTCGGTGTCTGACAGAACAATCACAAGTCGCGAGTAGTGAGAGCGGCGTATATGCACTCGACCCGAACGATTTTTCGAGTTGGGCATGATCGGCCAACAACAGCGACTCGAGCGTGTTTCGAAGGTCGAGTGAGATCGAGTACCCGACGCGCTGTACGAACGAAGTAGATATTAGGCTTGGCGCAGCGGGCACCGAACCGAGTTCATAAAAAAGTCAAAGATAGCTCGAGTTCACAAAAAAGTAACTCGAGTTGACACGTTGTGGGAGTAACTCGAAAAACACTTGACTCGGCCATCACTCGCGATTCGACTGTGCTCCGAAGGTCACCGAACCGACCGAGTCGGCTCTAAGGGGCGGGTACCGAGCCGAGTTAGCTCGAGTTCTTAAAAAAGTAACTCGTTGTGGGAGTAACTCGGGTTAATCGAATTAAATAATGCATCTCGCCCATCGCTAATTTCAACGCGTGCCTAAAGAGGTTGTTGTTTAAGAGGTTTCGCTACCGGTAGGGACCGTCCCGCAATCCGGACGCTGTATATATAAATTAATAAAATAAGAACAGGCGGAGAAAATTTGACACATATCCAAGCAACGTCGACAAGCGTCCAATGGCGACTTGCAAATTTTGGGATAAATATGGGGCTTAATAACTATAAGGCTTCAGTTGAAAACCAAAATTTAGCAGATTCTTTGTAGTATTTAAAGAGAAATATCTCCATACAAGAATTATGTGCAAAGTTTTCATGATTTTATATGATCGGATAAAGTACGTGTCTTCCGTTATTGAAGAGTATAGGTGCTGGTGAAATTGCAGACACGTGGGACTTGTCAACCTGCGTATCTCAGGGTGACATCAGGCGTACGACTTGTTCGTCCCGTCACTTGATATTATAAAAAAAATCCTATCGTGTAACGCATTAGCACATTCTTAAGACAATATACTTAGGTGTATCGTAACTACTTATATCGTAACTACTTGTAAGACCGTTATTTAATAGTAAATAACCATTTGATCTAGGAAAACAGTTTCTCCCGCTTCTCCTCCGGTAACTCGACTTAACGATTACACTTTGTATATAAAACAATTTTATTCAGGAAAACTCACTAACACAAAACAATTTACATAATTTCCTTGTCTTTTTCGTTAATTTTCTGTAACATTTCTTTTTTGTACACGCAGTTTGGTATGCGTCTTCACATGCATCTCTACACTTCTGAACATGCTCTCTCCTTTTCTTTCCACTGCAATTAGCTCTTAAAACTTCTGTATCACTGCCATAGTAATAAGAATTACCGAATGCAGTGTCTCTATTCTTCAGTTCATTATCCAATTCTGAGGAACTTCCAGATAGTTGTGATTCTGTGGTTACATTGAGAACTGATATGCCAGTAATGGTTGAAATTAAATCGATGGCAGGAGGTGCTTTAGTTACCGCTATTGTTTGCTGAAAGATTAAATTATTTATGTTAACCGCATAATGGTTATATTAATGGTACTATATTAACCATTATGCGGTCACTATGTTAATTTTATTAAGCTCTTTTTATTAATACAATCAGTACCCTAGTACGTTAAAACCACAAGTGACCATATGTTAAAAATTCTTTGAAAGTCTATTAATTTTTGACTACATAGAACAAATTATGTATTTATTATGTTAAATTTTATATCTCCCATATATAAACAAAAACATAAAAATCATTTCTTGCAGACAATTTACAGTCCATTTTTTTAGTAGACTTACAAAGTGCCTCTGTGGCCGAACGGTTACCATGCTATATGTGTGTGGTTATATGTATCGCCTACATTTATTTCTCTCATGAGTTTGGGTGTAATTTGTGGTTGTCTATGTGTGTGTTCATGGCACCCGCTACACAGGGTTTCCCTAATGCGGGGCTTCAAAAAAAAACTATCTATTCTACTATTAGTACAAAAGTTACAAATAAAAACAAAGAAAATAAAATTAATGAACGAAATGAATGAAATGACTACATGGTACCTGCTAAGTTCACCTAGGTCCCTGAACGTGAAGTTCGGTGAACATAGCAAGCAGATCGGAGTCCCACCTATCATTTGAAGATATGATATCTATGTAAGCTTAAAAAATGTCGTATAATTTCCATCGAAGCATCTCTAAAGAGAGGCTTAAAGATTATACGAATGAAATTAGTCGGTTTTTGTAATTAGCCTTCAAATAATAAAAACATAAAAACACAGACTAAGGCTCAATTTACATTACCGCGGAAGGAAATGAAAGCTAATTCTCAAACATGCTCGAGAGTGTTTGCATTACTTTCAAAAAACGAACACGGAAAGTTTGTCATTTATGGACCGTGCGATTTCTTCCCGGCCAAGGCCTGCAAAGTACCTATGTATGAAAATCCATTACTATCCACTCTCTCTTTTCTCTAAAATTTTTACATCTACCTACTAATAATGAACTATGTAAACAGGCAAAAGAGAAACTCACACAGCCAACTGCCAAGTGTTTTCTATTTGGCCTTTTTTCTATTGTTGTCTCGAAAACAAGTTCTAGTGAGAAGAGCAATAACGAAAATGCCTGCAAGTACTATGTCAAATATTCCTTTTTAAGTTTTTGTATTATATATCTTCTCTATAATCTTCTATTATTTCCTCACATTGCTTAAGAAAATCACTACACATGGTCGTCCAGCAATCCCTTACTGGGAAGTAAGGGACCTCTGCAATAATGTAGGTACTATAAGTCAATTGTGCAACGTACAAACTAGATACGAGTCAGAAAATAGTTCGCGCGTCTTTCGTCGGAAACACCCGCAACTAGTTTGTAAGTTACGCAATAGCCGTAAATGAGAGTTCTTAGCCTTAGAACGTAGATTCTTTTCAAATCACTTAAAACGCAACTCCCATTTTACTAGTGTATACTTGAAATGGAGTACTGAACATCATCGTATAAACTAGCGAGTTTACCTGTTTGGTAATATTTTCCGCCACCATCGCATCTCCAATTTTGTATCTTGGATTGTAGAGGGAAAGTACACTCGCAACAAAACTCACATTCGGCTGAAATGTATAGTTGTTAAAAATTAACACACAAATTAAGGGGAAACCAGTGCCTTTAACAACAAAATACTTACTTACCAAATTCATAAATATTAGGAATGTGCCCGAAACCCAAGCCACAAGTATCATTAAAAAATAATTTATACAAATGGAAAACGCATGAAAATTAAAAACAGTCAAATAGAACGCTTAATCTCAAACGCAATTATTAATTTTTGTAAGTGTGAAATTTGCTAATGAATTGTTAGTTTTTCATTAAAATTTCATTAATTAAATGAGTGTGCAAGAAAAAAGGTGCAAACATTAAAAAACACCAGCTAAATCAAATAGGTGTAGTCGCTTTAGTCGAAGATTTGTATCTGTTGTGCGCTGCAGTGACGCGACCGCTTCAACTAACTAAGTTCAAGTAACTTTTAATTCATTAATCGTGACTGCAAAAGTATCACGACAGTGAGTAGAGAGGTCAGGGTAGACTACGGGCTTCCCGGTAAGACCCGGGTACGGCGGGCTTCTCTGATGGACCCGGACTTGGGTATGGACTCGCTGGGGTTATATATATCGTCGCTTTGATTACGGGAGAGAGTTCCACAATCTGATCGCAGAAACGGTAAAAGAGTTAGAATAAAAGTTAGAGGTATGATCAGAGGAGCGAAGGGGACGGCAAAGTGTAGAAAAGTGGCAAGTAAAGCGATCTTTAAGATAAGAAGGCGTAAAGGAACAGAATAGAATCGAGTAAAAAAGGGAAAGGATATAAAGATCTCTACGCCGGTGGATGGGCAGCCATTTAAGTTGTACGCGAAATTGAGAGACATGATAAAATTTACGAAGTCCGAAGATATACCTAACGCACATATTTTGGAGCCGTTCCAATTTATTGAGCACAGTAACTAACAAATTCAAATAGCAAACATCTGCATAGTCGAGTTTCGGATGGAGAAGGCTCTGGGCCAGAATAATTTTAAATTTAGTCGGAAAAAAGTTTTTAAGCCTTCTCAGAGAAAAATGCGCGCCAAACACCTTCTTGCTAACCTCAGCAGCGCGCGGCTTCCAAGTCAGGCATTTATCATAAATTACCCCCAAATTCCTGACTGTGTCCAAATCAAGAATATCGACACCACCGAAAACCACAGCGGGAAAGAAGTCTAGATTTTTAGACTGAACTAAATGCTACCTATAATAATGGATTGTGTTTTGGATGGGTTAACTTAAAGGCCAAAAGACTGACTCCATTGACGAATGGATTCAAGGTTCACATTGGTAATATTAATGGCACATGGTACGTCTTGAATGGACGACTGGGTGTAAAACTGGATGTCATCAGCTTACAGATGATAGGAAGTAGTGAGGGATTGTGTGATAGAGTTAATAAACAAAGGAAGTAAGAGAGGGGAAAGGAGGCCACTCTGCGGAACTCCGGCGGCAATATCATACCAAAATGTCGAATTTGACTACCTATTCATGTTACACCATGGAATGCGTAATACAGATAATCAGAAATTCGATTCATTATACTAAATCACTTTTGTTTAACGGTTACCTCCATGGATGTAACCGTTAAACAAAAGTAGTAGTAATGTAGTGTTTACATGGATGTTATGAAAGCACGAAATGAATACCGATCGAATTTTATTATATTAAATACGTCATAAGTGCTGAGTACTCAAGCCTATAATGCAAAATCACCAAAACGAATTGTCAGCAGAAGTCGACACTCCTAGTTTAAGCTCCCCTCTAAGGGAATGGTTCCGCTGGAGTACAACCTCGTCCTTTAGAGCGGCAGCCTCTAAAGGATTACCATGACGTTGTCCAACCTCCGATGGAAGCAAACCCCAAAAAGAAGTTTATACAAAATTACATGCAACTGTAAAAACGAGACTAATAATAACAGCTGATATTTACACAATAACTACAATTTGTAAAGTATTCAAAATATATTACCGCAAATGCAAATTGAAAAAAGTGACAGACAATTTTGAACTTCTACATATTGCTTACTTAATACTTACAGAATACATAATGGTTACTACGTAACCGATCACTCTCCTACAAATTCGAAAATACTTACGCTATAATAGCCTACCAAATCTGGCTAATGACACCAGGCGCTCACTACGAAGAAAAAGGAACCTAAGCACACACGCAGGAAAATAACGTTGCCCGCCGTGTGCAGTTGTGAGGAGCCGAATGTTCATAAATGAAAGGTTTGTGTGAGCGCTTGCGTCGACATCGGCACTCACGAGTAACGGAGCCCTGATATTGCGAGGAAGACTTAGGCTCTTTGGCTATAACACAAATAATTTATATTATGAAACCTAAAATATTGCCATAAATAGTAAAATATGTCGCACCCCTCATGAAAGAATGGCATAAGTGAAGTTACGTCAAACATATTTATTGCTCCATTAGACACAGAAAGATATAACCCACATCCTCTCCAATTCTTGTAACTCTATCTACAATATTAGTCGATAAAGTTACAAGATTTGGAGATGATGTAGATTATATTTTTCTGTATCTAATGATCCAATAAATGTTTTTCACGTAACTCCACTTATGCCATTCTATAATAAGGGGTGCGATGAATTGAATAATTAAAACTTCTACCCACACAGATTTCAAAAATGTATTAGCAGCTTTTCAAAGGCATTGAATTGCCTACGACCGATCTATCTCACAGACCATGCTGGTCTACCACGCAAAGGGTCCCGGGTTTGATTCCCGGGCCAGGGGAAATATTTGTATGGCCTACATTTATTTCTCTAGTGAGTTTAGGTGTAATTTGTGGTGTTCTATGTGTGTATCCATGGCACCCGCGACTAAGTGTTTACATAGTGCGGGGCTATGAGTATGTGCGTTATTTATTTATTATTTGTTATAGAAGCGCTACATAACTACAGTTTTAATAATCTCAGTACAGAGTACTAAAAAAACCGACCTCAAAAGTACGTAGAATCACATCTATTTGCCAAGTTTTATTGAAATCGGTTACCGGAAAGTGCGCAAACGCGGATTCATCCCGTCGTTCGCCACTATACGGAACTTGATACAGGAGATAATTAAAATCGGTTCTCACTACTCAAAGTATATTGAGAGAAAAACGCCTTGAATTGGAGAATAGCAAAGTCAACCATTAAAATAATTACTCCTTATAATAAAATTTAGGCTCTATTTATAGAAATGAATCTTCATGCGTGAACAGCCACCCTTGGAGGTGAATTATTTTCTTTAAAATTAAACGGGACCACTATGAAGGTACCCTCTTTCCAACAAAAAAAAAGAATCATCAAAATCGGTTCACAAATGGCGAAGTTATCGCGTAACATACATACATAAAAAAGACATACAGTCGAATTAAGCACCTTCTCCTTTTTTTGAAGTCGGTTAAAAATAAAGTACTATCAATAAATTACTACCGTTCGATTAGAACTCGGGCTGTAATGGTGGAAGGCGTATTATCTGATATTAGAAAAATAGCTAAAGGTGTTCCTCCAGGATCAGTAATAGAACCTTTCTTACTCCTATAACGCTTTGCCACATTACTATAAGGTTATACGTAAATCTCTTTGTAGATGATACTCATATAGGGTTATCAGCCACATGTGAAGTACATATGCTAAAACGACAAAAGATTATAGTTACTTCTAAAACATAATCATTAATACAATAAAAATCGTACCCACATAACACTAAACAAAGTTGCGAAAAGAAGAATGACACTAAATCTTTATTTCATTCCATATTTATTCAAAATGAAATTATTATCAACAGACAATATTCTAATGGATGTGTATTATGCTCATATCTAATTTGAACTAAACCTAAGTTTATTTTGTGCCATCAATATTCTTATTTTTTTCTACAGCTCCTAATGTAAGGCTTTAGTGAAAAATACATTTCTCTTATTTGTCTTCTCTGCCTAATTTGTGTTCATATTCTACTCATGATTTATGGGCTATGAATACGCCATCTACCCATGTCATAGTCTCTTTATTTACTTATTACGTTGTCTTCCTACTTGTCTTCTTCTTAATCTATTTCTCTTCAATTTTATCTTCGTCTTTACCTTCTTCGTGATATTCTTCTTGTTCGTTCTCTTTTTTTATAATCTACTTTATCTTCGTTTTTGCCTTCTACTTTATCTTCGTCGTTATCTTCTTCTTTACCTTCGTCTTTATCTTTTTCTTTATTTTCATCTTTGTCATCTTCGTTGTTGTATTCGTTGTCCTCTAAATTGTATTTTTATTTGCCCTCTTCATTGTCTTCCTCTTTATGCTCTTGCTTTTTGATCTTATTTTATTCTAATAATGGACTTTAATTTGCGCCAGTTATATTTCATCATTGTCTTTTTCAACTCGAAACCTGAGCTTTCGTTTATGCCATTTAACTATTTGATTTTCAACTTTTTTGTGATCTTCTTTATTGTTTTCTTCTTCTTCTGCCCTAAACCTGAGTATTTGACGTTTCCACCATCTATCTTCTGCGTACTCTTTTAATTTTGCCCTGGGGATTAGAGTAGGTAGAGCTGTAGTTATCCTTTTAAAAAAATCCTTATCATTAGGCTTATGAAAACTAATACTGCATCTAGCTTCACATAAGCTCATATACTTGTCGTAACTTTCTGGGGTACATTTTGTGACTTCAGAACAAATGTTTCTAAAAAATGCATAACACGTAGTTTTACAACGTTTGTAGCCTAAGTATTTACAGAACCTGCCATAGCGGTTGGCATAAAACACATTTCGGTTTTTGGCATAAAACTCATGTCTGTTTCTAGTTCTCGTAGAAGTTGTGTCATAAATATATATATATGTGTTTTTCCGATGTCGATGCCTTCTAGCGTCCACGATTGTTTGTTGTATTTCTGGTTCTATTGTATTTTTATCCAGGAATAAATTTGATTTCATACCTTTTTTATAGTTTGGATAACTTTCAACGTACATTGGTTCGGTTATTTTAAGATTGGTTATTGGGGACATTTTTGTTTCAATCTCTGGAAAATAATAATAATCTGAGGACTTATTAAAACGTGTTTGTTCTATCGTTTCAATATTGGTTGTCTGGGACATTTCTGTTTCAAGTTCTGGAAAATGATAATAATCTACGTCATTATTAACATGCATTCGTTGTGTAGTTGTAATATTGGTTATCTGTGATAATTTTATTTCAGGTTCTGGATAAAAATAATAATAACTTGAAGAATTCTTAACAAGCATTCGTTGTGTTGGTTTAATGTTGGCTGTCTGGGACATTTCTGTTGCAATTTCTGGATAATGATAGTAATCCGAAGAATTATTAAAATTTATTCCTTCTGTTACTTTAACATTGGTTACTTGTGAAACCTTTGTGTCAGGTTCTGCATAATAATAGTAACCTGACGAATAATTAATATGCATTTGTTCCGTTATTTTAATATCTGAAATATATAAAATATTAATTTATTAAATCACAATCAATTATTTAAAGAAAATTACTTTTAAACAATGATATCTATGTACTAGCGATAGCGTTCGTAGCGTACTAGATGCGGCGTTCCGTACAAACGCTGTGTTTCACTGATATGCGGTGAAGACGGTGCACAACTGTACATCCTTCTTGAACCGTACAGTACTTCGGTACCATTACTTTTCTGTATGTACGTCTGGCGCACACTCAGCACCAATCGGCGGGTGTCTTACGCCGATGGGCAAATCTTTGACCACGATGGCAAGCATAACTGTAGCGAATCGCAGCAGTCGCTACAAATCTCTTTTGTATATAAATATTTTATAATCTCTTTAAGTTTTAGTTTTATATTTAAATTCTAAATTTAAATGTGATTGTTTTTGGCGCCTTTTCTTGTCCGTTTTTGTTTGCTGTTTTGCTTTTACAGCTACATACGTGTTTTATAACACAAATTAATAAAATGCAAGTACGTGTGCTTGGCTTTTCTCACTCGTTTAGCACCCACCCTGTAACCCATTGGATACAGTCGGCTACAATAATAGTATTTGCAATCGATACGATAAGAAGAAGTGGTCGGATAGTCGAATGCGTGTTTCCGTATCATTCAGTTACTTGTTAAAATGGAATGCGCTTTTACATTTGCATCGAAAAAATCCCGCGACGTCAGTTAACGCAAGTTAACGAAATTGTATACTTATAAAATCAAGCATGCATTCATTGCGCGCATTTGACCACCATCTCACCTGATGGAAAGTGACGATGATGGACCATGCACACCCAAATAATGCCTATTCATTCTCGCTTTGAAAATGCCCAAGTTATAACGTTTAGGGAACCAGTCTGCGGACAGGGAATTCCAATCAATAGCGGTTGGCTATATAAATGTAATGCGTAATGCTTCGTGCGAATCTTTGGACCCCTTCTCAGCACTTATCATATACTGGTAGACTAGATAATGAATTTACATCGCAGACTTTTGTGTAGGACTTTTTAAAACCTACAATTTTCTAGAGCATTGATTTTATATATCTGTTAGTTTACGGGGCGCACGCCAGTAAAGCGCCCAGCCGGCATGATTTTTGCCGACATCTTCAACATTTACCGTCATATTTCAGCCAACTTACACAAAACCTAAATAAATTATAAACCTAAACCTTTCTCATGAATCACTCTTTCGATTGGTGGAAACCGCATGAATATCCGTTCAGTAGTTTCAGCGATTAGACAGGCAGACAGGCACGGTAGTGATCCCAACTAGCAAATTAATCTTATAACGTTAGGGCTTTATGGCTACAAATCTTGTAATTGGTTTATAAAAGCATTCATTATTGCAATGTACCTTATAATAGCTCTTTATAAGACGTTTTAGCTTACACAGCTTTTGTTCTTATAATTTTACAAGTATAAACGTTATTAAACCCGAATAATATGACTACAATACAGCCTCAGAATGTGTTCTTAATTGTCATATAATATTTAAAGCTATATAAATGTCTTCGTAAAGAGTAATTATTCTTATAAAAGTAGTGGACAAGGTGAAAATAAGGCTATAAATCTTTTAAGAAACGTTGATATAGCAAACTTGTTAGCCATATAGTTTATATAAGAATTACTTGATATAAGCTCATAAACAGATATTCCTCAGCAGCGTTATAAAAAAATGGTTGACAGGATATTGTTTTATACGCATCACACACGAAGTAAATAATATCATTTTGTGAAATCGTTACACGCCGGCTAAAAGAATGAATATATTATTATATGTATATATTGTCTATATTAACGTATTCAGTTAATGCTTATACACGGAAATTACCCTTTTAAACGATGTCAATATGACAATAATATGTTTAGCATCCTTATAAATAGCTCAGATGTTGCCGGTATAAGGCTATTGCCCGTAAACACCTTTAATATGGCAAGTACAAGTAAAATATACTTGTTGCCAACGATATTAAAACTTGTATAAGAATTATCTTGCATGTAATAAACCAACAATATGACATGTATAAGGTTTAAGCACTCAGAATTTGTGCCCAAATCCACCCTTATAATCGATAATATGGCTATTATAAGAACACATTTTTAGGCCTATCCTATCCTTTAACCTATATATATATATGACAAGTTTTTGCTAGTTGGGATGTAGTAATACACATTACATTATAGATATGTGACATGTCTATATTTTATACATAAAATATACGAAAGTAATTTAGGTAGATTATTGTTATATGATGCGGTGCGGCCCGCCATAATGTGCGTGAGCCTTTAGAATATTTAGGTACTTTTGAGTTACTATTTCTTATTATCATCAGTGAATTTTTTGTCACGATTTGCCGCCCTAGGCCCGGGCCTACTGGGCCTTAGGGCAAATCCGCCACTGGCCGCACGCCATTCAATGATATGTATTTTTCAAAGACTCACCGCACAAAATATGAACAAAATACAAATAATTACGCAGTACATAATGAAAATTCATTTCAGTTAACTTCACCAGTACAATTAATTCCTTTGATTGCACAACACCAGTCAAGCGACTATCGTGTTTTTGATTATTTTTATGGTATTGGTAGCTTTCTTTGCAATTACTTCGTTATGTAAGGGCAGGAAGTTGTGTCGACTGGGACACACTACGCCAATGCGCACACGTCACCGCGGCGTTTTATTCCTTTTGATAATTTTTCCGGCTTCAAAAAAAAAGGAGGAGGTTCTCAAATCGGTTGTATTTTTCTTTTTGTAGTTTGTTAATCGATAACTCCGGGCGGCTTTTGTTAACCGATTTCGATTTTTTTTTTTTGGTTGGAAAGAGAGAGTACCTCAGTATTGGTCTCATTTAAATTTGAAAAAAATATTTCACCTTTAAGTGTGGCAAACTAGAGGCTGAAGCAGGTTTCGTCGTTAGCAAACATATGTGATTCCACCAACTTTTTAGGTCGGTTTTTTTTTAAATAAAAAAGTTACAATTATTTACTAATAAAAGTAGAAATACAAAAATATCGGTGAATTCTATAATAATTTATTTATACACAACATATACAATATACTGTCTTAATACAATATTCAATTCACATTTATGGCGCACGGATGAGAAGTGGAATCTGACTGCAGACTTATTCCCTGAACGCTATAACTTGGGCCTTTTTAAAGCGAGATTGAATAGGCATTATTAAGTTGTGCATACTCCATCGTCAACCTCACTATCACTTTCAATAAGGTAAAATGGATGTCAAATGCGCATTTGTACATTATATAAACATAAGTTAAGCCTTTATGTTCAATGCCCACTTAGCTCTACCCAGGTGTTTCCAACGTCTTCCAGCTAGAAGTCACTTCGAGAGACCAAAAATGTTTCAGACCCCTTAATAAAGGCAAAAAGCAGTAAGTCATTGTGGAACCAAAATTGTTTATTCATGTTGTCATATAACA
>NW_020653993.1:6679488-6729260 GCF_003589595.1 Hyposmocoma kahamanoa
TTGGAGTTATTAACGCAACTAAGGTTTCATACACGCGTAAACCAGATGCAGTAAAGAAAATTTGCCTAAAAACAAAATTTTAGTCTGTCAAGATAAATGTTCCAATTGTCTGTTTATGGGTTGAATTCCTCGAACTTCACTGCTTTTGCGTCTGCTTGTAACATTTTCACCACACTTGTGAAAGTTTGTCCAGGGCAGTACTATCACCTTCCCTATTTCTGCCGCCAAGCAATAATGTCAGCATTACTGTGTTCCGGTTTTGAAGGGTAAGGGTGAAATTACAGGCACATGGGACTTGTCAACTTATGTCTCAGGGTGACGGGTGCAGTGATAGTGCCACTCAGATCTTTGAAATTTAACGCTCTGAGTGGCACTGTAACTGTTATGGACTAGCATGTAGCTTACCATCAGGCGCACGCATTATTAAGGGGTCGGAAACATTGAAGAGGTTGGGAATCCCTGGGTAGAGCTAAGTGAAGAATGGGTTGGGGACCCCGGGGTAGAGCTAAGTGGGCATTAGACATAAAGGTTTAACTTTTGTTTATATAATGTACAAGTGCGCATTTGACCTCCCTTTAACCTGATGGAAGACACATGTATCTATATAAGCACTTGAATCACCATGGTCTTAATTCTATACTCCAAGGAAGAAAAGGCATAAAAGGCAAATCAAATAAATATATTTTTTATATCATATTAAAAGTAAGTAAATTACTCATGAAATTGACACCTAAACTGAAACTCCAATTCTTCTTCGTAAGGCATGATACCCTTCCGAATGAGTAATGAACCCTAAAGGTTAGTAGGCATGGCATCTGGCACAGTTGGCTAGGAGACGTTGGTTCAAATCCAGCCAGATTGAAGTGAATTTTTTTTATGTGTTCAATCTCTGTATGACAATTGTAACAAGCTAGTGGAGTAATTTCACAAATATAATTGAATATCATGATGGTCAAACTTAAGGGTTGCTCTTTGGTAACCACAAAGTTTATAAGATAACTGAAAATCATAAACAACTAAACATTTTGGGTCACATTTTTCCCATATTTCAATATTCACATAAAAAAAAAAGTTTTTGTAAAATAAAACTTAAGATAACTAATAATAAACTTAAGAGACTGGTCCAAAGAGCATAACAATTTAATGCAAATACGACAATGAGTCATATTCAATACAATTATCTTCAACACTCTTTCTTCGTCAAAGTATCAAAAGCTTGGAATCACAAGGATCCTCAGACCTAAAGTAAGTTTGCCATTAACGGAGTGTCTGTCTCTCAGTGCAGCCCAATATAAAAAATGTCGTCTCATTATTAAATCAATTAAAAAGGCTATTGAAGAGTATTTCCAGAATATATTTTGATCCTATAGCTACTTTTAAAGCTAAATTAATCATAATCTATGTGGAACTCTGTCTATAGTTCTTGGTATCTAATATTTTCTTTCCGCACATTGCACAAATGCCTTTCTTGTATGCACACGCTTGGCAGTAGTGAGAGCCGGCTTGGTGGACTTTCGTTCGGCAGATTCTGAAAGTAATTAATTATAATGTTATACTTTTTTATCAATCATTATATTGAAAATAAACATTGAATATAAAAAAAGTATTAGGCCACTCATTTTACTCTAGCAAATATTTCATAAGGGTAAGTTTATTATCACCTGGTAAAATCAGTTTTGGAAATGTCAATGTCAGATACTTAAATAGGAAATAGGTTGGTATCACAATTTATACAATTTGAAATTGTACTCTGAATGTTAAGTGGTTTTTTAAATAAATTTCTAGTACTTATATTATTGCTTTGCGCAAGTTTTTTTTTTTTCATGTCATCAAGTGATGGGATAAACAAGTTGTGCGCAGATGTTTAGTGACTGGGTCATCAGATTTAACATTTCAAAATGTAGTGTATTGCACCTTGGTTCCCAAAACCCACAAATAAATTATAGTTTATAGGGTAATGTCATAAGCTCAGTCAGCCAGCAGAAAGTTCTGGGAATTACCATAACTTCAAATTTGAAATGGAAAGAACACATTGATACCATGGTAAAAAAGGCAAACTGTTTTATATATGTCATACGGAGATCTTGTCAAGGGATGACAGTTGAAGTATTTATTAAGTTTTACGAGACATATATTAGGCCAATGCTTCAAACATTGAATATATGGATTCCAAGTCCAGAGTCCATGCCGCAGGCATAATGGCTATCAGTCACCAACACTACCCACCACATCCTCGGCAACAGAGTGGAACAAAATCACAACAACAAACAAAGTCACAAAATGGAACAGGTTGGTTAATGCTAGCTCAGTGAATGCTTGCAAAAACTGGCTGGGCAGCCGTAACAGCCTTAAAAAAGAAGAATTTGTGTCTTCTAGGTCTTCAAGCTCTTCTAGTGTTTTGTGGAATTTAACAAAAAGATTCAGGACTATTTGTGAATTTGTGGACTCGGCTTTGATATACGCATCAGCTTCAAGCTGCTTGTCTATTAATAATAAATAAATAAATCATTACTACTTGATAGCGGAAATAGGTAACAGTACTTCTCTGAGTGGACTTGTTCACAAACAGCTCTATTGTTACTGCTACTGCAAGTGTCTATGGAAAATAATTTTACTGCTAAATATATCTATGGATTATAATTAAAACATACTTACTTGCATTCTTGGAATTTCGAAGTGTAAGGATTAATTCGCCCTTTCTTCGCTGTAAGAGCTTTGTTTTCACCGACTTTTCTGCCCCCCGACTCAACCGTGTTCCTCGCCCCGGCCTTCCAGGGGTCTGGTGTAATCACACGACCTAATTTCTTTTCACATTTCTCACAAACCATATTGTTCGTTATGAAAAATAATGAATTTTTTACTTTTTTGAAATATAAACTTGTTTTTTGCTATAAATTCGTAACTTACTGTAATTTAAATAAGTTACAATAGTAGCTAAAGCTAATAAAGCGGTAGTTTGTACGTTAAGTGCTTTAGTAGTATTATAAAATTTATTCCTTTGAAAATACTAAATAAATTCTCCGATGCAAGCAAACAATCGTTATCTTCTTCTTTTAAATGTTATGGTCAATCGTGTAAGCGGTAAATATCTTCTTCTTCAATGAGTTGTCATTTTGACTTTGGCAAAGTTGTCATTTTGCTTTTTTTTATTATAGCTATAAGATAATGGCAATTCACCATAAATGTTTGATCTGATTTTTTAATGTTGGGTAATTTTCCAAAAATATTCAAACTGTGGAAAAGGAAAAATATATTTAGAATAAGAATACTTTATTGCGTAAGCACCGAGACACACATGATCTTAAAATTAAAATACAATATCATAAACTTTAAACCAAAATACAGTACTTACAACAAAAGTTATAACGTATAGTTATCTATAATGATTTTAAAAAATGTAATAATAAATGCGTGTCGCGACACGCGCAAACGGAATTTGCTCAGCTATTAGCTCCTAGAGGATGGAAAAGTCTAAGTATTAGCTACAGGCTGATAGATTCCTCAGCGGGCTGTCAACGGCTCATAATTATATTCTACGTTTAGACATTATTTTATTATCTTTTGAAGTTTTATTTAATGTGAATTAATGAAATAAAATTGTATAGCTAAAAGCAAATTATCAGAGCAAAATGAGGTTTAAAATGATTGTAGAACAGCGAAAAAAATTAATCATACATAAGTAAAAATTTTTTTACTAAAAAGATTTCTTTTTAATGGCTTTATCCTTTCGGTTCAGTATCTTCAATTTTGAACAGGTGTCAATTGTCAAATGTGGAAAAATATAAGAAAAAGATTCAGAAAAATATTAATTTTTCCAAATGAAATTTTTTCCATTACCCAACACTAGATCTGATAAACTTGAAATAATGATGTGTCTGTTACCCCATGCCATGTTTTACTTGTGGAGCAGGGGTCCGGACTTCTCTTGACACGTTTATAGCATATTAATTGAATGATATTCCATATTTTATAAATCTAAAGTAAAAATTTGACAGCAGTCATAGTGATTGCAAATGTTCGAAATAATTTTTGTATATTATTTTTAGGAACTTGACGCTGACACCGCCAATAATAAAAAATAAGTCAATATGGGTCGTATTCCAGAACTCTACTCAATACTCAAGTCAGGACTTGAGTATTTGCAGCGAGCACTGAAAATCATACTCAAGTCCCTGCTATTAGGGTCGTATTTCCAGTGCTTGAAATCATACTCAAGTCTGCTCAAATCCTGACTTGAGCATTGAGTAGAGTTCTAGAATACGACCCTAAGTGTTGAATAATTTTCCTAAAGATTGCTGTAGATAATTAAATAGTACCTATAATAAAACATCAATATTTTTTATTTTACTGAGCAACAATTTAATTTTTCGTCTCAATACACTTTTCATACCTACTTGATTTGACGACCATCAATATATTTTAATCCAATCATAATTTTAGTGTACGTAACATCGAAATCTAAACTTAAATATTTATCTACAAAAATGTGTACAGCATAATACATCAAAACGAAACAAAAGCAAAACATAACAAAGTTATTGCACAATAAACCTAAAGTTGCTAACTCCTAGTTACTTTGTCGTTAGGCGAATTACTTCTTTTACTATCTGATACATTTGTTTGTGGTTCAGCATTGTTTGGGCTCTGTGGTGCAACATTCTGTGGTTCAACATTTTGTGGCTCTTGATATTCTGGAGTATACTCCTGGTTATACTGGGTATTATCATAATTTTGATCACCTTGATAATTCTCTGTTCCGTAATTCTCATATTCACCTTGATACTGAGCGTTAGGATCACTATATTGCTGAGGATACTGTTCATAATTCTCATATTGCCCATCAGCGTAACCTTGTTCATAATTTTGTTCGTAACCCTGAGTTTGATAGTCTGCATGACTTTGATCATACTGTGAAGTTTCATATGGAGTATTTTCATTACCCTGCTCATACTGAGCATTATCTGCAGTCTGTTCATAATTCTGATAGCCTTCCGTATAATTCTGATCAGTTTCTTGGATACTTTCATTAGTCTTTTCGTCACCTACATCTTTGTATGATACGTCATCATTAGTTGGCATTAAACCTTCTTCTTTAGTGATATTAGTATCTAGAGCTAACTCCGGTTTGAGGGAAGCTCTAGAACTTTGCCTGCTTAGTTGTCTTGAGGTGCCTCGACTATTTCGTTCTGCTCTGGTGTCTGAGAACGAGGGTTCGGTGTCTCCGGTGGTGTCAACTCCGAGATGGTCTTGTCTGGTAACGGAAGAGGCAGAGGGGACATTTCGGCCTGTTGAGGACGGGTGCGGGGGTGGTGCTGAAAAAAAGTTAGAGAGGTTACTCACGGTGACTTGTAGCAGCGATGCAAACGCGATGCAGGCGCGATACAGTCGCCCTTAGTCGTTGTCGCGATACAGTCGACCTTGACACAGACGCGCGATTTTAAGCAGCGATGCAACGCCAGTTTGTATCGACGCTTGTTTTGACACAGCACAGCTTTTGACACGACAATTGCATCGATGCAATCGCACGTTTGTGTCGATGCAATCGCGCGTTTGTGTCGATGCAGTCACGCGTATGCATCGATAAGCTAGAAATAGCTGTGTGTAACCACTCTTAAACTGTAAATTTTGCCATATACGACTGTTTGTCTCCATCTAAATAGAATACATAAAGAGAAGATTTTTTTTCGTTTTCCGAAAAGATGAAACGAGGTATTCATTACCTACTTATTATTTAAGGTTCATCTTTTCCAGAATTATTATTTTCTTCGTTTATTTAGTGTATAATAAATTGGTATTAAAATATCTGAGGTAATTTTTTTCTTTATGCAATAAAGCCTTATTTTTTTATTTATTATTTATTTAGATAAGAAACATTAAAATCACGCAAACTTGTTGTCATGTTACTTTACCTTGATAAGTGCTAGGTGTCGCTGCAAGGCTTGACTGAAGCGGCAACGATCGCGTTAGCGTTTCTACTTGACGCTGCACAGTGCCCAGTTCTTCCCTGGATCACACACACACGAAATGTGATACACACAGACACACAAAACACAAGTGCATTCGAAGGAAATAACACACAAATTACTTCATGTAACTGATCGGTAAATAAAGCCTGTAGAGTTTATAAAATATTTTTTAAATTTTTAAACAATTGACGACACCCGTCAATTGTTCCGAATTCGGGCTGGCCAATCGGAGTGCAGTTGTCACAGTACTGATTTGGCAGACTAGAGTTCAAACAAATTAATAACATTTCGTATCTATTTCTGGTTATATATATATACTCGATGAGCAACCGCGAAAACATAAGAACTCAAAATTATTTGACATAGTTTTCTGGCCCCTCAGTTCGCTACTGGTTTAATAATTACCTTAATAGTTTAGACATAAGATCAATAATCGGTTTAGGTATGCAGTGATATTATATGTGCATGTGTAACTTATCAGATGAGCGAGACAAGTAGTTGACAAATAATATATTCCACATAATTGTCAACTTGCGTGGAACTAGAACAGTTGCGAAAAGTACACCTTACTTACTGAATAGTTAGACACCATAATTAATGGAATGTACAACATATTAAATCCTATTAAAACATAGCAATGCACATGCAAACTAACTACCTATGTAAACATGTCCTTCCAATCACTCACTTACCGTTATTATAATTCTACGTCTGTGATATATTACTTAGATCAAATCCCATTTAATACGCACGTTCCAGCACCGCACCCGTGTTTCTATATTGAAAATTGTTATTTCTTTATCCTAGAGTCGAGATTACGAAGACGACGAATGAGGTGCTTTCGCGTCCTGTTAACTAGAATTTGATACTCTTCTTGTCATTTCTTACCTTAGAAGAATCATCATCTGAATCATCAATCTTATCAATAGATAGATCACTTAGATGTCTTGTCAGTTCGCGTACATAGTCATTTGTTTTATAATTGTCATTTTGGTATCTATTTCTATACGTGTAAGGAGTTGATGTGTAGTATGTGCGATCTAAGTCATAAGATGATCGACTATGAGGGTAGCCACTTAAGGGAGTGTAGCTTCTCAATGGTGTTATGGCGGTAGTGCAATATTTTTTATGCGAACACCATAGGTGTCTTAACTTTTTCATAAGCTCAATATTTCGGCAAAGCAAATGTGTTCTGTCGGCTCTGAAAACATTTAAAATTTATTGTGAGTGCCATATGCCATAGAAATATTTTTATGATACCTCTCTTATTATACCTACTTAAGGAGTGATAGAGACGCAATAAAACAAAAACATTAGTATCAAGTTGACTTTCAAAAACCATCCATAAATTTGATCACACACGCTTATAACCTTTCTACATAATAGCGAAAATAGCAGCAGTAGAGCTTCTTGTGGAAGAGTTCATCCAGGGTAGTACTGCCAAGCAGTAATGTCAGCGTTACTGTGTTCCGGTTTGGAAGGGTAAGGGTGCTGGTGAAATTACAGGCACATGGGACTTGTTAACTTATGTCGGAGGGTGACGGGCGTAATGGCAGTGCCCCTCAGATCTTTGCGATTTAAAGCTCTGAGTGGCACTGCAACCATAGACATAGGAAAAAAGGGGTGATTTGGTATGCTCGTTGCCTCGCGTTCATGACACGCCTACAAACATCGCCACAGTGACATGGTGATCGTTGTGCATACAAGATCTCTTGTAAAACGTGAAAATGCCAAGTTGTAGCGATATACCTTGTAAAAGTTGGAGTGAAAACAAACATTTTAAAACCAGTGAGATAACATTCCAGCGGCTATTTGCATTTTTACTTACTATTTCTATTATTACCCAATGATTTCTTTTTGTCTCCATAGAAATTTCTAGATTCAAATATAGTGATGTTCATTGACGATGACTGATGTTTATCGACAATAAATTTTTACTGGAATGTTTGAATTTCTTTCTATGATTTTTGTAATTAAAGTCCCTAAAATATCGAAGCGAAAAGCTTTCAAGCGCCCAAGTGATCGCGTCCTGCGCGGTTCCACTAGCACCCTACCGCGGCAACCGCGAGCAACCGTCACCACTACAGGCGTAAAACGCGCCGTGAAATGTGCTACTAATTTTACATATTTAACTATTACATTCTACAGATGCCGCGGTCCGCGGCAGACGCGGGTGAAAACCGCTCCGTGAGTTGTTAGTGTAACGAAAAATGAGTTTCAGCGCCATCTAACGTATAACAATATAGTAGTTAGCTATTATATACTAGTAGCATTTTTACTAAAACGCCACCTGATGGTGAATGGCTGAACCAGGATAAAAAAATACTGAAATATTTTAATATAACTCTTACTCAAGTGACTGTAAGTTTAATTTTGTTAAATTTTAAAATTGTGTTACGTCGTTTTCACGTTTTAAGCCCTACCCAATCAAAATCTTTAAGTTATAGTAGTAGATAATAGAGAGTAAAATTTGAATTGCACACAAGGTAAAAAGTGGCGACATCGGCACCCGATCTTACATAGCGTCATTACATATCTCCCCATTTTTCCTATATCTATGGCTGCAACTGTCATGGATAGACGTGTAGCTTACCATCAGGTGCACGACTTTTTCGTCCCGTCACTTAATATTATAAAAAACAAATAAAATCCATTCTATCACAAATTTTCCTTCAATTGCTTGGATGTGTATCCATACATACATGGCTTGCGCAAGTTTTCTCGCATTGCTGAACGCCTGTGTAGCGGGACTCTACTTATTCTATATAGGGATTTTATAGGGATGCAAATCTATGAATGAAAGAAAATGGAAGTTATCTTCCACTATTATTACTTTTTATGTCGGTATTATTATTGAAAGAGGAAGAGTAGTCATATTTAATGGACACTGAAGATTTACAAGAAACAATTTATGGATGGCTCAGGAAAACAAATACTTGGTATCAAATGCATAGCACACATTTTATGAAGCTAATTTTACAATTCTGAAAAATATATTACTACTAATGTAACATGATGCAGATTAATTGGATCAAGTAAAAGACAATTAAATATGGGCTATAAAATCAATATTATTTAAGTGATAGATTTAAAAGAAAAAGCATCTTTAAATTATCAATGTGATCAAAACTAACTCTGCCAAAGACTGAATTCAATTTTTATTCTAAACAATTATAATCATTACCCATTTTTGCATACAATACTTAGTTATTATTTATGCACAAGAAGCATTATAATACGCATAATACTTAAACTATACGTGTTACATGGGCATACATTTTGATCTTGTGGCAGTAACAGCAAAATGCTGACGCGCCACGCGTTTGCGCAACTGACAAATGCGTATCCATCCGTATACAACATCGAAATAAATAACTTTATTAACAATCGAAACCTAATTTTATGATAATAATAAACTTAACATTTTTATAAGTAACCAGCCAATAAAGCCTTGTAACTGTTTTTTAAAATAATATTATTGCACAAACATTTCGTAACAATTGCACAAAAAATACAATCACAGACGTTAACTAAAGCAACCTAATTTGACTGAAAGCACATTTTTAAAGTTCTACCAACCCATTGGCCAATGGGTTATTAAAATTACCTACTAATTTATCTTACATTTAGTTACTACTCAAAAGGTTACTATTCGTTAATCTAACAAAATTAGATAAGATCATTCCAAATCTTCCCATAAGTGAGAGCTGTAGCAATTAAGAGAATCTAAAAGATAGACAAGACAGCGAAGCATAGGGACATTAGAAAGCAGCTACGCTGTGATCATTGGCGTTTCTGGCAAGAGTGTCAATTGTGAAAAATCCAGTTCCAATACAAGTTTCTCCATTTATAGTAAATCGCAACTAATAAAGTTAATCAAAACATCGTGTTTCATATTTATTGCGCTCTCTCATTTACTTGAGCAGTAATAGGCACGCACTGCTCTCAGGACTCTAATCAAGATCCTACAGCGTCTAAAATTAAACATTTTAACTGATTTATCATCTTAACTTTAGTTTTTAAGACTTTTTTAATACCTAAATACTCCTTATAAGTGAGTTATGGTAAATATTTAGTCTAATTCTTTCGACTATTGCTCGCTTTATACATATCTATTTAAGCCTTTGCATTTTATCTTATGAACCTTCTGGCTCAATGTTCTCATTAATAAATTCAGCTTCTGTTATAGGAGCTTTCGTTTCACTGTCCTCTACGTTTTCTGTTTCTTCTACTGTGGTTTCAGAATCCTCCATTTCTTTAATTGGTTCAATGTCATTAGATTTTGTGATTTGTTCATCATTTTCTGGGTTTTGTGTTGGTTCGGTTAACGGATTTTCATTTGTAATTCCAGAAGTTTGTTCAGTTTCGCGATTAATGGTATCTTCTTCTATATTCTCTACATCTGATTTTTGAACATTAGGTATATCTTCAATTTTTACTGTTGCTTCTGTGCTAAGTTCTTCGGTTTCTTCTAATTTTTCCGTTTTTGCCATTAATTCCTGATTGTTATTTTGTGTCAACTCATTTTGTGCTTCAATAGTTTCTATATCATGTTTCAATACCTGTACGCTATCGGCCGTGACTTCCATACTAAAACTATTCTTGACACCTTTAGTTTCATCTGCGTGGACAGCAATTTCTTCGACTTGTAATTCACGTCTTTTCTTTTCCCTCTTTCTAGCCTTTGGTATCAACTTTACACTTATATCAACTTTGATAGGCTCCTTTTTCTCTCGTAAAAAGGGCTGTTGAATCATCAACGGTAAATTAAATACCTTTTCTCCTTTAGCCTCGAGATCCGGATTGGTCGTTAACGGGCCAACGACGATTGGCGCGTAATTATTCGACGAATCGGACTCTTTTACGGAGCGGCGCTTGGTACTCGCTATTGGTTGGTCTCGGGATCTTGAACGGTCGCGTTGTGTTCTGATTGGTTCGTCTGCATGGCCGCGTCTCTGCGCTCTGCCTGCCACCAATGAAAACACAGCACGACGTTAGGTTGTTATTTTTGAAATTTTGAAATATGGGTAATGATTACAATATCTTTCAGAAAGACACATTCATTTTTAACCGGCTTCAAAAAAGGTGTACTTTTTGTCAGCATATTTGAAGCCGACTTTCTCTCTTCATATAAATAAAATCTTAGGAGCTTAAAAAGTGCAATTTATGCTGCGAAATTAAACAAAAAATGATCATGCAAATAAATCTCAAAATTATTCGTACTTGTGCCTACGATTTGCGTCGTCGAGCTTGTCTGTGAGCAATCGACATTCTCCAGTGAGTTTCTCCATCAGACTGTTTTGTGATTGAATCATGGACTCCAACTCAGCCACCGTTTTAGCTGTGGATTCAAATTTTGCCTTGTCTAAGACTCAAAACACGTAATGCTAGTCGTATTGGTAGAGCCGTAGGGCGGATTCCACCGGCATTATTCAATCGCTCTAACGTGGAGGCTAGCAGCGATAATGCGGATAGACAGCTATTTTAAATTAACTGTTAACAAATTCACTAAACGCCTTACAGGTCTACCGTTGCCAACTGTGTTTCACGCCTTAAACTCCTATGATATATGATAATGATAAACAATCTGATGAATAAACTATTGAATCTCTTGATAAGCCCTTTCTTAACATTGTCAATGGACATGCAAGCGTAACGGATGAAAGGGTAAAATATAAATGTTTTGAAATTTCTTAAACTAATGCTGAAAACACTGGGGTCGATTGGTGGAAGCAGATTAAAGATGGCGCTAATCAGCAGTCATCAAATATTTTACTCGTAGCATATCGTACCTTTCGAAAAATAGTATTGACAAGATTTGTTAACAGAACAGGTGGTGGTTTCAATGATGAAGATTACATTTTGAGAGCTAACTACACAGTGACACTTTGATAGCTGCCAACCCCTTTCAAAACATCAATAGTTTACCCATTAGATGAAAAGAAATTCCCAAATTTAAAACCAGTTGAACAATATTCTAAAGAACATCCTTACGAAATGTGCTAAGTGATATTACATTGATTTTACTTACCATGTTTATTTTCAATGGATTCCAGAGCTGAAGATAGCTCTTTGTCTTTCTTCTTCTCGGGTGAGAACGGTGTCAAGTTACGCATGTTAAGCTGCGAAAAATTCAAATATATTTAATTTTTTTTTTTAAAAACAAATGTTCCAACACAAAGGCTGTTTTAAGCAAGTACGGCATTGTAGCACTACACCTACCGAAAATTAAATTCTCTATTTTAACATAACCATGCCGATTAGTCGAAATAATGAACTACAATAGGTCGCTAAAAACACAGGTGCTCTAATACGTAGTCTATCCTGTTTAAAGAACTATTGGTCTTACTACGCATGACGAAAATGGTAGTAGAAACTTCAGTAGGGAAAAAGAAATATATAACATTAACATTATTTATTAATATAACACTCTTCAAGAGGAAATGATAAAACCAGCCGTGTTGTTATAGATACCTCTTTCTCCAAAGCAGAGATCTGCTCAGAAAGACGCAAGTTTTCCCGACGAGAGTGGACCAAGTCGGCATCAGCCCGGTCCAGACGTTGTCGAAGTGACTGGATCTAAAATTGAAGCGTGAGTTGATAACGAAAATGAAAAACATTGGGTCGAAACACAAAACTGCGAAGCGACGAACTGCGATGCGACGCCGCATCGCAGAAATCTACGAACTCGCACGACGCATCGCCCATTTTTGCGACGTTAATCGTCTTTGTGTTTTTCTTATACTTTCTTATCAATAACAGCAGTGCAACACTCTTTTCACGATCCATTGCTCCTAGTTTAAAAAATATGTTCAGTACGGTTTATTGACCGTCGAGAGAATGGTTACCCGAACCGTGGCAGTGAGACGCCTTGCCACACCAAATGGCATCGCACAATTCGCGTCACAGTTTTCTGCGTGGCGAATTCGCATCACGCTGATTCGCAGTTTTGTGGTTCGACCCTTTAAGCGACTCAAAAAAAGGAACTTCAGTTTTTCTTTTGACTTTCTAGTCATAGCGCTATCTATGAGAAATCTATGAAAGATTTATCACGCAGTTAGTACCTTTACAGTTACCAGTCCTGGCGAGAGATGTCGCTATTCGCTGTATTTTACATTTTTTTAAATTGATATTCAATTATTTTTTGTGTAATTACTCCACTACCTTGCTATAATTAGTAATCACTCAGAAAAAATTCCTTCGATCTGGCCGGATTCGAACCGACGTCTTCTAGCTTACCGTGCCAGACGCCATACCAACTAAGCAAAACTTAAAAAAGAAAAACTTCAGTTTTTCTGACGCGCTGTAGATATACAGTAGTAGATATATCATTGAATTCATTTTAACAAAATTCTTTAAAAATTGAAAGATAAATTGAAAGCTACAAAACAATGATGATATCTATCACGGAGATGGAATAATACGTCCAATTTGAACAAACAAATACGCTCTGTTTATATGTATGTAGTAAACATAACATAGAATCTTACCTCAGAGTTAAGACGATTAGTGTCATGTTTTGACTGCCTCTGGTGTCTTTCGATGGCTAAGCGAGCACTCGCCAATTCTTCTTCCAGAGACGCCTTCTCTGCGTATGCCTGGGCCAAATCTGCTTGCAGGGTGGCTGTGGAATTGTATTTAAGATTTCTTTTATTGGTAATAAAAGAATATGGACTGGTATTAACCAGTACCAAAATATTCCAGGAGTATATTAAATAGAAATATGGCAGGGATGTCTTCACGACAAACAAAATATTACAATTACAAGAAGAAATTAGTGCCATTCGTACTGAGCATACCATGTCCGGATTTAGAGATCCTAGGATGAACCATCAACTAGGGTTTTGGGCCACCTATTGTCAAACTTACATGTTTTGTTTTTAAGCTCCATTTTCAGTTCTTCAATGGCAGAATTCTTCATGGACAATTCGCGCTTCAGGTCGTTCTCTTCACGACGCTGACGTTCCAGCTCGAGCTACAGATAAATAATATAAAAAGTTCTATAAATTCAGATAATTATTTGCTCTTGCAATAAACAAACGCAGTTTTCAGTTTTGATGCAATGGTATTAATGTTTGTTTCAGATAATTATCAAATTGTTAACAAATTTTGTAAAAATCTACGTCATAATTCCAGCCAGGTTCTTGTCATCACATCTGTTTTCGTGTTTCTATATTATGAATCTAACATTACTGAAGGAAGTTTTCTGTTGCTATCTACCTGTAACTTGGCAACGTTGTCGTACTGCACTGCAAGATCGTGTTGCAGCTCATCGAAATGAGCATTGTACCGCTGCTCAGCGGCGCTGCGTTCCTGAATAGCACGACGAGCCCCTTCACCAGTTAGCTCGCGAATCTTGGAACGCTCTTTTGCTAACTCGTCCTGTAACAAACGGTTTTTTAATTGCTTTTTTTTAATCAAGGTTAGCTACCTTATGCAAGGTGCATTCTCTAACCTTGAGTCTGCGTATTTCAACTTCAAGATTGTTCCTCTCCTCCCGTAATTGTTGTTCGACAACATCAGTACTTCGTCGATACTTCCCGTCGTCGCCTTCTCTTTGCTCTAAGGAAAGCTTCAGCTTGGATATCTGTGATTCCAATGCTGTCTTGTCCCTAATTCATAAAAGTATATTAAATAAATATGTTCTTATATCGAGTTCTTAGGTTTTCGCGATTGTTACACATAGGAAATGAAACTATTTTTTCGGATTTAAATCGCGTATATTTGTTTTTTCAAACAAACCAACGATTCGGGTCTTTTACAGTTCCATGGTCCGGATAGTTAGTTTTACGCATGTTGCAACTAGAATTATCATTGTCACGGCACTTATTGAGAAAACTTCACACGTTTGTTTAAAGTCTTCGAAACGCTGGATTTTATTTGTAACGTCCACTCCGTACTGGTGTAAAGAGCGCGAAACGTTGGTTTGTTTGAAAAAACAAATTTACGGGATTTAAATCCGGAAAAAATAGCTTCATTTCCTAAATGTGTTATTAGTTCTGACAACGCGGAACCCACACGACTATCATTCTGACTACATATTCAAAGCCTACCGGGAAAAATGTTCCATTCATTCAATAAAGAATTCATGTTTAGGCTAATAACTTCGGATTCATAATATCTGGGACACTAGCACAACAGTAAGCACAATGGATCCTATAAGATCGAAATATTAAAATATTTAAAGTCAAAGCACTACGAACTTTTCTATAATTAATTACACTCAAAAGATACCGATTTACTGACCTTTGCAAATTATCAATTTGGCGTTTGAAACCATCAAGGCACGTTGAGTCAACAAGCCCAGAGGCCAATTTCCTTTTGTTCTCGTTATTTTCATCCTGAAAATATTTTTTTATACAGTTGTATATCTTTACTTAAATGAGCGATTAATGAAAACAATTGACATTATTACGCCTTTACTTTCACTCGAGTAAGCTTAAATGAGTATCATGCAATCTTGGAAAGTCGAAATTTGGAATTTTTACCTGAACCTTCTTGAGGTCAATCTTTGCCTGCGTCAGCTGTGCCTCCAATTCCGATATGCGGGACTCAAACACGATGTTAGGACCTTCCAATTTTGTAGAACGAGATTTTGATGTCCTACGCGCTTTCGGAGATCCCTAAAACACACCCTTCTTAAGGCAGAGAAATGAAATTCCACACAGAATAGTTAAAACGACGTAAAAAGAACGGCTTTTGTCGATCGGCTTTTGAACCACTTCGAAATACTCGTATTATCTGTCATTTCTTATCAGTTTCAACTACCGTTCTTGTGGAGAAAATGTATAAAATTTAGATCTGTTAACTCAAGAGAAAAAGTTCTTTGTAAACACAGGCTATAGTTTGGATACAGTCATTTTTATTATTTTATTTATCATTTAATTCAGATCACATAACCTATACTTATAACATATACTCGTACCTAAGGACTAACGGACATATAATATAATATAAAAGTAATATAAATATAAATTTATTGACTGTTTGTGCGTGTTTAATACAGTTTGTATGTAAGTATATATATATCTAGCAATTAAGATAGGAGCGATGCCAATGTTGACGATTTTAGTAATGATAGATTTCAGATCTATCCGACAGAACCATCTCACCTTATTATCGCTATCAAATCCAGTGCTATCTCCCAAATCATCGAGCTCATCGGTTTCCGAACCTGCATTGTACGAATGGAACATCCGAGAAATCAGTTTGTTCTTCTGCGCTTCGTGCAAGTGCTCGTTCTCGGTGATTACTTCCTTCACTTTCCCAAGAAGATTGTTCAGCTCGTCCTACGATAAAATGTTTAAGGTTTATGTGGTGCGTAACCATACACGCGTATAATCAAAAAGATTTTTATTTAATCTACAACTTTTTAACGAGTCACAGTTAACTTCAACTGCGTTCCATTAGCGCTTTTGAATCAACAGACCCAATCTAAAGGTGCACTTGAGATCTGATCTCAAACTTTAAAACTTTTGAGGAAACGGCGGTGTATCATGTATGTTTTGAACTGCCTTCTTAGCCGAACGGTGACCATGTTGGTCTGCCACGCAGAGGTCCCGGGTTAAATTCCCGGGCCGGATAAATATTTGTATGGCCTAAACTTATTTCTCTCGTGAGTTTATGTGTAATTTGTAATTGTCTATGTGCGTGTCCATGGCACTCGCGATACAAGGTTACCCTAGTACGGTGCTTAGAGTGCACAGTAGAATAAAACAAGTAGGGTAACTCCGTACAAAATAACAACGCGGCTTGTATGTGTGCGCAACCGCCGCGCGGCTTTGGTCGGACGCACACGCGTACAAATGCGCGTTGCGACGACCATTGTTGTGCTACGCTAGAACACCCTTAAATTATGCATAAGGTTAAAAGGTCTTAACCAGATGATTTTAAAACGTAATCTATAAACAGAAAACAATTTGGATCTGAAGACGATTATGAAATTGAAAAGAAAAAATAAATGTTTATTGTTTTATATCCAAATTAAAGAAAATTAAATGAAATTTAAATTACAATAGAATTATACACTGAAATGTAATGTCGAAAGGTATCACACGCGGGGAATTATTTCCCAGTCACCAGATTTTGTAAATAATTTACGTCTTAAAAACTGATCGATTAACTAAATAGACTATTTTAAAATCCAAGTTACTTACAAATCGTTCAGAGTTTTTATACAACCAGTAACCTTAAGACTCAATTTACATTGTCGCGAAACGGAATGGAAGCGAAGTTTTGTAACCACAGTATAATGATCGTTATATATCAATTGTCTAACGTACAAATTAAGGGGACAACCGTCCGAACCAATTACTGTCAAATAAGTAATACTCGACTAAATCAATACAATGGCAAGTATGAAGCTTCATACGAGTCATGCGTCTTGTAAATTGGTCGAGTATTGCTTAATTCGCGCGTCTTCCATTTTTTGCGCAGTCTCGAGAATTCCCACAGCTACCGTATCATGACTAGTTGTACATTACACAATTGACATAAAGTCCATTATGCTATAGGAACCTAGGATTTATAAAACGCGTGCGCAAGCAGTTCTCTGATATAGAAAGCTTAAAAATGGTTTCTTATGCCTTCGTACGTAGTATTTTGGAATTTGGTAGTATCGGGGCGACCAGATGTTAGGAACATTGAGCACATATAAAAAATTTTCATAATAAATGTTCATGTTGCAGCCATCTTGAATACGCCACCCAGGTGTAGAATCCTCATTATGATGTGTATTCCGCACGAATAGAAGGTATCCAAAAGAGATTTCTACGTTACTTCTAATATAACTGCCTCCGTGGCCGAACGGTTACCATGCCGGACTGCCACGCAGAGGTCCCAGGTTCGATTCCCGGGCCGGGAGAAATATTTGTATGGCCTACATTTATTTCTCTCGTGAGTTTGGGTGTAATTTGTGGTTGTCTATGTGTGTGTCCATGGCACCCGCGACACAGGGTTTCCCTAGTGCGGGGCTATGTTGAGTGTGAGCGTTATTATAAAAAAAAAAAATATCGAGCTGATATATTTCTGCCAGATTAGGAGACTAGGTGTCGCAAATTTAACTTTCTGCCATTATACAAAAAGAGAGAAATGGCTGATTTGACTTAGTACCTAACTAACATAGCAAACGGCACTGTCAATTGCCCTGAATTCCTTGAGCAAATAGAACTACGCACAAGCAACGTTGCACTGAGAAATCCCATCACACTTTCCGTTCTTAGGGTTAGGAGAAATTATAGACAAAATGCATTTTTAAACAGAATGTCTCGCTCATTTAACTCCTTAGTTAATAGATATGGTGAGGTGGACTTTTTTTGGTTCAACACCAGTACAAGTAAACTAAAACGCTTACTCAGTGATATGTTTTTTTTTTTTTCAAATATGTAGATACTATAAATGTTTAAAGTTATTAATTTCGTTATTTAAAAACTTACTTTGTAGTTTGTTTCTATCACTTTAAATAATTATCTGTGGAAACTTTTAATTAGCCCTCAGCATACATGCACTGGCCTGTCAGACGTGTATTATACTTTAATCTATTCTTGTTACCTAGCTGTAAGTTTTCCCAAAATAATGAAAATAAAATAAAATAAAACTTCAAAATTTATGAGTAGAAAAAAGTTCACCACATACGAGGAACCTCATCATTTTAATTTTTAATTTTGAATGTATTTTGCTGCAATTTTACAAATGCTATTATGACTAATTTTTTTCTTTTTCTTTTAAAATTTCTAATTTTTATTATTATTATTGTTACTTTTGAATTTACGTTCAATGTCTAAACAAAGTTTTTTTTTACAAACAAAGTCTAAACTCACTATCATGCCATTTTTTCGGTGATATCCTATAATTGGCAACACTTATTGGTCATGTAAATTAGTTTTTAAGTTCTACAATGTATGCTGTTGAATGTCCTTTATAAATAAATAAATAAATACAATTTCGTTAAAAACTCATATCCATTCCAATTATTTTTTTTGTATAATATCAAATCACGGGACGAACAACTCGTGCACCTGATGCTAAGCTACACGCCTGTCCATAACAGTTGCAGTGCCACTTAGAGCTTTAAATCGAAAAGATCTGAACCACAACTTATGTCACCCTGAGACATAAGTGGACAAGTCTCATGTGCCCGTAATTTCACCAGCACCCTTACCCTTCAAAACCAGAACACAGTAATGCTGATATTACTGCTTGGCGGCAGAAATAGGCAAGATAGCAGTACGAACTCTTTCACAAGGAACTCTATTGGTATTAAAAGGAATCTATGTCAATGTAAATGGTCTCAGTTAATAACAGACGTACCCTGCAGTACTGGCTCTCCCGTTCAAGCTGCTCAATGTACTCTTCCTGCTTCTGTATGAACGCGACCACGTCAGGGTTGGTGCCACCTGACAGGTCCGCTGCTGGCGTCGAGGTGGGCAATGGCGGAGCTGTTGAAGATTTCACTATGTTTATATTAATTGAAGACCCGTAATCTTCAAAGAGTCAAAGAGTTATTTAAAAACATCACCAGATAGCAGTTTCAAGCCGCCATAGACAAAGTAGGTAGTACCTACATTACTTACCAGTAGTCGTATTATGCTGTCCATAGGTATTATTCAGACTGTCGGCGTAAAGAGTCGCGTACTTTGCTGTAAGCCGAGGACGATGCTTATACTCCAGGAGTGGATACGTTGGGGAGAGGTACTTCTTGTCCAGATCGGCATCCGATTCGTCCAAATTCTTGATGGATGCTGAACCGCCGTAGCTACGGATCTTTGGGTACAAATGATTTTAAAAAGGAGCTATTTCCCAATTACCGATATATTACAAACATCTATTACCAAGTTATAAGTTATAAGTAACATCTAGACAGAGCAAAACTTCCCACTATCACCCCTCCACACACACACACACACACAAACACACACAAGCCGTCATACAAACAAATTCAATTACACAATGATCTAATGATTGTAAAAGACAATTTAAAGTCGTATAATCTTGAAGATATGATTAATAATTAATAATATGATTGTTTTTAATGTGAATTTTAGTTGAAAGATTTGGTATTTCATTTTTTTTTTCTCTTTTGTTTTTTCAAATCTTAGTATTAATTGAAAATTTGACTGTTGTATAACATCTCAGAAATAGCTTAAGTAACGTCAATATAAATGTTAAAAGGTCAAACTTTATAATTGGCTTTATAAGTTTTTAATCTACAATTGTATAGAAGATGTAATAGCTGTTAAGTTTGCTTATAAATAAATAAATAAATAGATAAATAAATAAATAAATACTGCCTAGTTACATAACTAACGTACTAACTACATAACTAACATTACATAACTAACGTACGATATCGAAGTTGACATTTCCCATTATATGTATATATTCGACTGCATTTTTTTATGTATGTTACGCATGTTACGCGTTAACTCCAGCATTTCCGAACCGATTTTGATGATTCTTTTTTTATTAGAAAGAGAGTACCTCAGTATTTGTCCCTTTTAAATTTTTAAGAAAATATTCCACTTCTAAGGGTCGCAAACTAGGGGATAAATCCGGTTTCGCGCTCTTTCCGGTAACCATTTTCAATAAAACTTTGCAAATAGATGTAATTCCATAAACTTTGGAGGTCGGTTTTTATAGTAGGTCCTCTGTACTGAGATTATTTATATAAACAAATGTACATAAGTGATTTAGATTAAAAAAAATGTTTCAATTCCAATGTACGTACTGCCCTCCTTGTCATACATAACTAACTCATTTGCATTTTGGTAACTTCGAATTTAAGTTTTTGTTCTTGAAATATAACAATTACGCTGATTTTGCTTAACAATAAAACTAGAACCAAATAAGATATAAAAAGAAAACCTTGTAGACGTCGAGTATATAACTAGAAATAGAGACGAAATAAGGGCCATCCATCCCTATGGCAACTCATGAGGCAAATGGTCCATATATCACTTTTAAATATCAATTCTCGTTTGCTGAAAGCACAAATTAGAAAGCTGAAATAGTACAGCGCGAACAACTGACCTGCGTGTACGTCTCAGTATATTCCAAAATATTGTCTATTTATTTGTAATAAAGATAATATCTCTAACTATGGGGGACTGTTCTATTCGGTGGTGTGGGAAAAACAGTAAAACATGTAATTACAAAACAAAAGGAATCACATTTCGTCTGTAATTAAATATGTAATTTTTCAATTTCTATTATAGCAAAGCTCAAATGAAACGGGTCGATTTGAAGTGAAACAATTGACGACACCAGTCAATTGATTCGAATTCGGCCTGGCCAATCAGAGCGCTGTTGTCCCGTAATTATATGACAGAATAGTTTTCAAACAAATTAAATAACATTTCGTCTCTATTTCTGGTTGTATACTGGATGGTTGTAGATCTCGTTTTGCTGATTCTAGGTGTGTTGATGTCGCTAAATTTCTAATTATTTACTAATAATTTAGCTAAACATGTCGGTTACATTAGTTATGATAAGAAGGGCAGTATGAATAAACTGCGTTTCAGGTGTTCGCCGCCATGTTTTAAATTAATGTTTTCTTTTTTATTATATTTTCCATAAAAAATAAAGTTTTAAAAAATAAGCGAACGTGCCGGATTCGAACCGACGTCTTCTAGTAAACCGTGCCATCAGACGCTATGACAACTTAAGCCACGGAACGAACCAGCGTACCTAAGTTTTTACTAAACCTTTATATTAATAATTATAACAAACTAGTGGAGTAATTACAAAAAAATAATTGAATATCATGGTTGTCAAACAACCTGACATTCAATAAAACACTTAAAAAGGATCATCCTATTTAATTTTCACATACAAACAATTGCTAAAATCATTACCATTCATTTTCGTATCTACGAAATTAGTTTAATATAGATATTAGGTATATTATACATTTCTGTTCTGTGCGAATATAGGTACACATAATGAAATTAAACTATCATTTAGATTTTAGTTAATCTAAACTTATAAATTTGTTTCTATAAATGGTTTTTTTTTAATATAATAAATCTTTTTTCTTTGTCTTGTTTACAAAATATACAACATACATAGTATAGTATATCGTACATTGACTTTTTATTTGTAAGTCAATGATATCGTAACTAAAATATTACTTACACTTGGTGCATAATTCCCGGATAAAAAGTATCTCAGCTTCGATACAGCTTCTTTGTAAGCCAGTTCTGTGTAGTCCGGAATTCTCTTCAGGCCATAGTCAGATAGTTTTGTTGGCCGCCTATACGAACAGTAATAAGGATAACTCATATTAAAACATTGAATAGACTAGAACACCTAGCCGTTACAATAAAAAATAAAAACTTTAAAAAAATTACATCTTAAATTTTATTTAAAAAAATAAATGTTTCCAAATTAGAATTGCGCATTGCGCCACGATTTTGATTGCAATGAGAATTTTGTGGTTTTCGTATTGATTACACAGTTACCTTAGCAACGGTTGCTAACATAAGCAATTCCTTAGCAACGGGATAGTCGGTGACAAAAGTAGCGAGATCAATAAATGTTACATTAATATCTTTGATATCGATCGACCTCTTATGTCCCGCACTGCTGAGCACGGGTGTCTTTCAAAGAGAGGGAAAGAGGGAAATATAAATAGTCCATCATATTGGCTCTATAGGGTCCACTGAAAATCAGCGTCACAGTCTTTAATCAACTGTGACAGTAGCTGAGTGGATCCTTTTACATGCGTCATAAGCCGCACACATGACATTTATTCAAATTTAGTTGACTGTTTAAAATTGGATTATGTTTGCTTCGTTGTTGTTTTTTTTTATTGTTTTACTATTTGTTTTACTTTTGCTTTGTCTTTTTTTACTTCTTTCTGTATATTTTTGTGTTGTGGAGTTGTAATAAAAGAATTCCATTCTACATATATGTATAGAGGGTTGAATTTTGCAAAATTTCTTGTAAATTGTATCAGTGAAATCTATTTGTAATCTCAGAGATTTTAGATAGGTAGACTCTCTTGGGGATCAGAGCCACAATATTGCGTTTAGAAGTCGCGCGTATGCGCCGGTTCGGTTAGACCCAAATAAGATTCCAATGCAGTACGTATATAACATAGTAGTAAAACATTATGATACCTTATTATATAGAAAAAGATGACAAAACTATAGATTTTATTAATCTATAGTTTTGTTATCTTTTTCTTTTTTCACATATTTCTATATGTTTCACACATTTTTATATATATTCTGCATATTTGTACGAGGAAAATTATATAATTGAATATTTTTCCCATAAACTTACATTGGTAAGCTTTGACCTAACACATCTTAGGTCGAATTTCAAATTCAGCGTCACGTCCCGCATAATTGTATTTTTATGCTAATTTGAAATTTTATGCTCATCGCTTGAGGAATAGCCCAGTGAAGCCAACAAAGATTAGCTCACTCCCCTCATTACACTTCGAAAATAATAATGTAAAGGTAGTAAAAAAAAACAATATTTTTTTAAATAAATAATTATCATCCATTACTCCTTCTGGCAAAAGTCGCTAATTTCACTGACCATTGTCTTTCCCAAATCTCGATAGTACATTAAGGTAATGTCCATTAAGTTAATGTCCATTAAGTACTTAAAAGGCATTTAATTCCGTGTGAAATATTTCTCTTCACTTAAACCGTTTTTTTTTCGACGTTCGCATTTTTCTTCTCGACTGTTAAGGGAATTATTTAATTAGTTGCATAGAATGTTTGCACAACACTTTAGTTTCTTATCTCACTAATTTGTTTAGCTTTTATTTTTATAAATAAAGACATCAAATATTTTAATTCAAAATACGAAACCCGACAAAATTTTAATTTATTGTAAATTAAAACTTTTAGCTGAAAAAATGAGAAGTTTTACGGAATTTTACACGTATTTCTATCTCTTGGTCGAGGTCAGACATTGAGTTAATTAATTGAAGTAAATTCAAGCCTGCTTACCTAATTTTAGGGCGCCTCAATTTCCCGTTCATTTCTTTATCTGATCCAGCACTAGAACCGCTCTTAGCTCTGTATCCGGCTGACTTAGGTTTATTCAAGTAACTGGTCGATCCCATACCTAACCAACTAATAAAAACCTCACTATACCCTTAGAAAATCTGTTTTCATAAATCTATTCAAACGCTCTTGAATTTAGAACAAAATTAAAAGCAAATAGTTCAAAAATTCGAATTTTTCGAACCCATGACGCGGCAAGGAAGGAACATTGACGGAAAAAGAATGAAATTTGAAATTAAGAACTTCGGATGCTTCCGGAATTTCATCTCTTTCTCCCTTAAGAGGGAAGCGTATAGAACTGTCTCTTTCTTAACGGAAAAATTTCTTCAGGAGCGTATAGTCCGAGAACAATGTGAACTATGAACTAACAACAAAAACACTATTTTTAAATTTTTAATGTTAATAAGAATATTGCTTGGATGCCCGTGTCTTCAAGGAGTTTTTTAAAACTAACGCCTTCTGTATGGCTGGCAAATATTCTCCCAACTAACTTACCGCAGCTTTCAGGCACCTATCTAGAAAATACTAGCTATGAAGCAAGGAATTGTTGGAGAACATTTAAACAAAACATTGTAAAGTTTCCAACATTATCTAGTCAACGCGGTGAACTCTTGCAAAAAGAGTTGCACAAGATGAAAGCTTCAAAGCGTTAATTTATACGATGCAAAGAAAATGCAGGGAAACCATGTCGTTCAGAACAATAATAACACAACCAGCTAAACAAAAGAATACGCATCATTGTATCAATCCGCATTTACGTGGAGCGCACTAGAAGTTTCTACACTACTACTAAATGTCGTAATGACTTTTTAAATATTGTTTATATAAGTGGCCAGTTCCGGAAACTTATAGTGCGCCCTATGTATCAGTCCATCAGCCAGCCAGCAGTACACAGCAGACCGTCGCTAAAAAGGTAACTATAAACTATCAAAGACTGTCTACATATAAATTTCCAAAATCGTGACATAAATTGAGTATTATTGATTTGTTTTAGTTTGAGAAATAACTCCACTAGTTTGTTACAATTATTAAATACAAAGATCGAGCACAAAGAAAGCCGTTGTAGAAAGCCGAAAACTGTATGCAAAAACCTATAACAGACACAGAAGAAATTCGTCGACTTATTAACTCGATTTGTAGCTTAGTTGGTAAAGCAATGGAAACGGAATCACGTGGTCGCAGGTTCGAGTCCTTTTGGGTCGAAGGATTTTTTCTTTGTAGACTACAAAGAAAAAATCCTTCGACCCAAAAGATCTTTGTATTTAATAATTATAAATTGAGTATATTAGTTACAACCACCATACTTATTCGTTTTTAATTTTCTTAATAACAGGGAAAATCCTACACTTAGCTCCTGGCCTACGCGACAGGCAGTGTCTAGCGTGCCATCCTCCCTCGTAAGGAGCCCGATCACGCGATCTCTTCACAATATACGCCGCTACAAATCATATCCGTTTTATAACATCAACTCCCTTACTAAAGCCGTGAAATAACATATACTTCTATTGAAGTCTTCTTTTGATTAATTTTTTTTAATATATAGATTTTTTCTTAAACCGTCGTACAGTCCTTGTGTTCCCAGTTTAGATTTATTGATTATGAATTTTTGAAATTTACTTTTCGATCGTGTTTTCAAATCAATTCATTTTCTTTTGTGTTTTATTTTAAAACATATTTGAAATACAAATCTCGTTCAAGTCTAAAAGGCTGTAGCTTCAACATGAGTAAAGTTCCACAAGTCTTCACCGAGTAAATGGAATAAAACCTATGCCATGTTCCGGACTACCATCATTAATACCATTATATAGTCCTATTTCAGAGTCAAGAAGGGTGACTTTAGTTACAATAACATTATATAGTCTACCGCCGCTACTATTTTCCACATTCCAAACTTCAGAGAAACGTAAAAACTTGATTTTTTTTGAAGTTAGTGTACTTTAAATTGATGAGACAGGCATTGCTACGATGGTGTGATGCCTATCTATCCTAATTAAATTATTGAATGCCACTGCATAACTTTAAGGGAATATTAACCTTACATCTGAACGTTACCGCAAATTTTAAATGCACGATCGAACCATTGAACGACACAGTGTATTGAAAAATATGTAGAAAGTAAGTGGGTTAACAATGCAATCGTCAATACCATAAAATTCGAATTCATCGGAGCTTAAACCGTAGAAGGTAAGAGGTAGACGTCGAGTATAAATCCTGAAATAGCAATGACATATGGACCATCCATCCCTGGCAACTCATCAGCCAAATGGGCCTTATATAATATCAACCCTCGTTTGCGCTGAAATCACAAATTAGAAAGCTGAAATAGTCCTACAACTGACCTGCGTGTACATCTCCGTATATTAAAAAAATATTCTGTGTTTATTGTAATAAAGGGGGACTGTTCCATTCGATGGTGTGGGAAAAACAGCAAAACATCTAATTGCAAAACAAACGGAATCACATTTCATCGGTAATTAAATATTAAATATATTAATTTTCAATTTTCGTCCATTATAGCAAAGCTCAAGTTAAACTGGTGATTTGAAGTGAAACAATAGATGACACCCGTCAATTGTTTCGAATTTGGGCTGGCCAATCGGGGCGCAGTTGTCACCGTAACGATTTGGCAGAATAGTTTTCTAACAAATTAAATGACATTTCGTCTCTATTCCTAGTGGTGGTAGACTACTCTCTGTCCTATGTTCAAACTGTGGCCTCGTTAATTTATAGCTATTTTGCGAATTTATTGCTTACATGATGAGTTTCGTACAGGTACCTATTGCGATCGACTAGGACAAAGCAATACCAATTTAATTTGAATAAAGACAAACTGCTGTTCCTTTACATAAACCCCTAGCCTAAACCTAATGGGCTAAAATTGCGATGCTATTACTGAAGGAATAACATTTCGAGGGAATTTGCATATTGCTACAAAGTTCACAAACCTCTTTAAAGTTGAAATTGGTGCCCAATCGACTACAGTTCATCAAACGTGGTAAACAATATCTTAAGAAAACACCCATGCTCAACAGTAAGATGTTAATGGGTTAATACATTAGTATTAAACGTGACCGTAACAATAAATTTTATGTTATAGATTTGATTCACAAATTTCAGGCATGGTAAATACTAACTGTTGAGGAGTAGTGGGAAAATCAGGATCAAAGTAAAGCAAAATAAAATTATAATTTGGAGAAAAACTAGCTAAAGCAGAAAAACAGAAACAAACTCACCATATTCCAAAAAATATACATAAACAGTGAGTAATAGAAAATAGAAAATAACTAAAAAGATTTATATCTGCCCCGTCCAGTAGCCGGTCCGTAACACTAACTTTTAACGCGTCCTCCAGCGTGACCATGGTCGAGTACTTAACATTAATTGGTTAACTCGGTACGTTATTTTAAAGCTATTAGCGGGTTTTATACTCTATCGCGCGAGATACAGCAATCGTGCGCGATTGAGCGCGCGAGAAAAGGGAAAGACCGCGCGATTGCTCTCATCAGTCGCAACACGCGCCAGTTTCACGCGGTCTATCCTGTGCTATTAGCCTTTACATGAACGTTCTTTCCGTTAACTAGGTAATAATAAAGTTGGATACGCAATTTTAAATACTATGGTTACCTTATTTAAGGGTACCTGTCCAAAATATAACATTTTAAGTGCTTTTAATATATTTTTTAAATAAATCTTCAACATTATTATTAGATATAAATACGTAAGGAACATGTGTAATTATTAGGGTTCTATAATAGAATTATAGATAACAGATTCGCGTTAGAATTTTCGCTATGTTGCCATGTTGCCGCTCTGACCACGTAACGTAATAAATAGTACGAGCAAGTGATGGGTAACCTGCCACTTCACGCACACGTTTGCACGTGTGCAGATAGCTCCTTGCTGTATAGTTGTAGGTAAATAATTTTCGACCGTTGTATGGAGTGTCCGGGGTGTGCCCGCAAGTAAACAGTTAATGGTGCAGGCTTTCCCGCGCGCAATCTACGCTCCTGATCACGGGCGCTTGAGGGACTGTATAAAGGGGGCTATTGGGTCTTATTTGTCAAAGCCGAAAACTACTACTTACTTCTAGCGTAAATCGCATCGTTGTTGTATTAGGCCAGGGGGCCAATCGCGCTAATTGTCAAAGGTTTAACCAAAACCTCCAACCTCGCCAATCTGACACGTTGTGTACATTTCGTATCGCGCTAACTGTCAAAACAAAAACCTAAGCCAAAACTTAGACGTGTGACACGTAACGCACATTTGGTATCGCGCTAATTGTCAAACGTAAAACCAAAACCTAAAATGTTGCAAATTGGTATCGCGCTAAATATTTTGACGTTTTAACCTCACATGTAACCTTGGGGGAATAGATTAACCTTTGCAAGGTCAAGGTTTGTGTGGCAGTTAATGGAGAGTAACTTTTCACTACGTTTATCGTATATAAAAGATGTTCCACGGTTACTTAAATGTTTTGGAAAGTGTTTATGAGGTGGATGTGGCCTAAGAACGGGCTTTAAATAAAAGAAAAGCATAAAAAGACGATCACATTTAACATGTCTGAGGAGAAAATCCGCAAACGATATACCATTTGTCCACGGAATTCATTTGGATTGGTGGAAGAACTATGCCTACATATTCTCGTTAAAGGACGGTCTGTTGCATTGGATGTGGAAACAAAGGTAAGGGTTAAGTGGAATCCGATAGTTCTCAGTTTTGCATAATAACCAAAATGTCTATGCTGTGTAAATCATTATTAATTTTGTTACAGATTTTAATAGCTCGTATTGTTTTTACGACTGGGGCGTACCTGTGACCCTCATTGGCAAGTGCTTATCACCCTTTCCCAAGCCAGTGTCAGAAAGGCACAAGCGGTAGCTGCTTCAAATAAACCAGTTATTATGAATAAATATGCAGCTTTCCTAAAAGGCATGCCGAAAGAGATGGTATTAAAAGGCGGTGAGAAAATAAGCTTTACAATGTACATCATATTTATTAGTTCTTGTCTTATTTCCTGTTATTATTATCAAATAAAAATGACAGATATAGGTAAAATATGTATAGTTGTATAAAAATATATTACAAGGTTACAATTTATCTCTTTTAACACTTGACTTTATACAACATATCGTCCCCTTACAGTGAAGCCTCACATATGAATTTTCAGTTTGTTTTTACTGATTTTTGTTGAATAAAAATTAATAATGTAATAATATAGTATCTAAAAGAGGTATAATTTAAGTAATTAAAATGCTAACTACACACATTATTGCATTTACTATACTTCACACCATATTTTTATCTTCATCCTAAAAAATTACATAGAAATATGTGGTATTCATTCTAAGATGACGATGTATACCTATTGTAATTGTTTATTATCTTAATATCTAAATTGATGTATACTTTTAAGAGGTTGAAATAAAAAAAAGAGTGTATTTTTAGTTTATTTATTGCCTCAATCTACCCCAAATCATCCTTCATTTCCAGAGCGAGCTTGCTTTTGATTCTTCAAAGAAGTCTGAAACAAAAATATGTATATAGTAAGATTGGAGACCTAAATTTAAGACTGTGCCATACCTCTCATGAGAGTAGTGACAGATAAAGCAGGATGGGTATTTATATACATACAGTATGAAGCCAACATAAACGCCAGAATGTTTAGGGGCCTTTTCAAAATACATTTAAAAAAATGTTTATATCACTGTGGAAATATAAAGGGGACAAAAGTCTACAGATTAGACCTTCGTTCCTTACGCTCTTTCAGATTTCCACAATTGAACATATCATCAGCAGGAATTAAGAAAACATGTTGAAAACAAACCTGTCATTCTTGTTAAATATTCTATCAAAAAGGTTAACTGCAGGCACCAACTCGGTAATTGCTTTGCAAATAGCAGCTACGGATTGGGCATGCAGATCATCTGTTTTGACAGAAATAATAGCTGCCTCAGCCTGCACCCTGCCAGCATTCACTTGCTGCAAGATTGCTTCGCATGCTCGCAGCTTCTCAATGCATAAGAATTCTACCCGGCTCTGCTCCAACGCTCATCAGCTCGCTGCCAATGAAATAATAGATGTGATGTAATAAAGAGTGGGAAAGAATTTGCTCAAATTGAAAGTTACTTTGTTTTTTAATTAATAATAAAGAGTGAGAAAGTTACTTTGTTATGGAATTGTATGTTTGAAGTTATTTAGTTACTTAGTGCTAGAGTTGGTGTCCTTTAGGAAGGTTGGTAGGTCCTCTGCCGCAGTCGATGTGGCGTAGATTCTCACCCTGCTTTTCATACCATTCCATATCTGAATAACAAATAATAACATTGCATATTATAGTGATATGAGTTCTGGTACAATAAGGGTGAGTGATCCATTCACTGTATCCTATTACCTCTCATTATGACTCACCTTTTGGGATCTATTGCGGGGCCACAAAATAGCCACACACTCGCACCAAAGGCGTGCTGATAACACGCGCGAACAACGCCGAGCGAAGTCATTCTCAAGCTAAATCTCTGTGCGATTCGAACTCCAGCAAAGATGGAGCTGGCTTACAGTGGTCGCTCGCCGTCCGACCGCATCCACATTGGCTGAAATACGAGCATCATTATTAATTCTACATTGCTAACATTTCGAAATTAATAGTAGTTAGCGTACCTATTTGATTGTATAAAAAGATACTATTTTATTAAATAGAATATTAAAACAGGAAAACAATGTGTAGGTACTTACCTCTGTGTGTTTTATCTACAACAACAACACACTAAACTCAATTAATTTGGTTCAAATGACAACTCATATGTTTGTTTACAATAGAATTTAATGACATTTCTTTTACACACTTTTTTAAATCGCTCTTTTATAGACTTGAATTCGTAGATATTGACATTTCAGTGCGTTTTACGGTAAAATTTAGTCGGTTTTAGGAAGTCAAGGCACGTCTCTTAAAATTTAATACGAGGTTATAGTTTGAGGTTTAACTGAGGTTTAGGTTCATTAAAACTGATAGCGCGATTGCATTTTGTGCGTCGGTAGAACCATTAATTAACCAAAACCATAACCTCAAATGTTGTAAGGTTAAACCCTGCGAAAATAGCGCGATTGGCCCCCAGATCTGAAAAATGTTTGAAAAATGTTGAGTCTTCAGGAAAGAGGTTTAAAGATTCGGTGAACGAAATTAATCGATAACTTTTGTATGCTTAAATAAAGTTATAAAATTTGATATGTACAGACAACGGCACATCAGACTATACATTTTTTTTTTGTTCGAAAATCGCCTCCAGTGCAACGGAACAAGATACGTCAATGTGTAGCTTGATGTGCTGGCGTGTGTACATCATTCGTACTATATTTTTATGAGTATCATGTGAGAAAAACACTTAACGTATATTCACAAGTTATTTTTAACCGACTTCTAAAAAGGAGGAGGTTCTTATTTCGAACTACTTTCGCTTATTACGTAATAACTTTGTGAACCAAATTTGACGATTCTTTTTTTGTTAGAAAGAGGATACCTCAGAAGTAGTCCCATTTATATTTGAAGTAAATATTCCACCTCTAAGAGTGGCAAAACTAGGCGATGAATGACTTTTGAGGTCGGTTTTTTTAGTACTCTGTACTGAGATTATACTAAAGTATACAAAGGTAGCTGAGGTATTTTCTTCTACGGAGTATTTATTTCAAAAGGCGATGCTTGCGTCGTCGCAACATTTCAAGGTCCCAAGTATGTAAAAGTATGTAAAATTTTGAAATTTTCCTTAAGTACTCCAAGGCAATTGAAGACAATGCTATAGAATGTTTTGGAAAGTTCTTGACCCACTTTCGCAAAGATATTGTTCACGAAACCTGTAAAATAAGAACTATGTCATATTCAGAAACATAAATTCACGCGTCGCAATTGAAAAGATGTTATGATATGCCAAAGGCTACAATACTTACAAAGAAGAAAGGAATACCGGCGATAGGTACGAGAGGGTACAGAAAAGTTGCGTGACACTGAAGCATTAGTTTGCATCCCGTTTCGAAGGTAAATAAAATACGATGTTTTTTGTGCTTTGATCGCAGAGATTGGCTTTTTTAAGTTATATTTTGATGTATTCACTGAATTATACCACATTGTGGTATTTTAGATGTTCATCTTGGGGTCACCAATTTAGGTGGTTTTCTGCAGGTACTTTTCAGTGAAACGCTGATAATGAGACTTGGAACTAGAATGCATCTATTGCAAATATCGCTATATTTATTATAAGCGTTGAATGGTATACTAAAATGTTGAATACCGAATCAACCAATCAGAGGATCTACATTATTGCAAGAGCGAGACAGATATATTGCTATCTCGCTAGCATAAAGATACGTGACCCGTGGACTTGTCGCGCAGCCGAGGTAATGGCGAAGTCAAGGCCATCAGCCGCCAACTGCAAAGTGTCCTTCATAAATAAAAAGCAAAACAAAATGACCGTCACGGCGAACTGACGAAAATTTTTATCACTTTACAGATTTGTTACCACGCGGTAGGTATGACCTTTTCTTATTATCCACTTTACGGGTTCATTCCGAAATATCTGGATAATAAGGTAAAGTCCGATAATGGTAAGAAACCTGTAACTCGTGATAATAATTTAGTGAATAACTTCGAAGTCAATCAATATAATGGGGATGATTTATTTAGCGACGATGGGTTCTAACATCAAATTGAAATCATTTGAAATATTTTCGTTCAGAACTGTTTCCATTGGTATTGAAAATAATAATATTGTGAAGGTTAGTTTTAGTAGTTTGCATAATAGAGCACACCTACGTTTCCTAGTCGAAATTATCAAATGAGCTTATGAATTTTGCTATTAGAAAACGAAGAACTCCACGTTAGTTATAGCAAAATGAAGAGCTAATTTTTTTGCTGAATTTATATTTTCTAAACGATATCATCAATGCCTTTAAAGTTAGCGCGAAAACGTCCCGTCCAGGCGTACGTGTACCACCTCTGCCTCATCTTTGCTTTTATCTGGTGAAAAATGTGAAACTTTCTCTAATAAAAAAATTGCAGAAGTTTGGGCCTCAATAGTTGTTTAAGCAATAAAAACCTGTAACAATTTAGTGGCCAATAGAAAAGTCATTCAGGGATTGAGAAAAGAACTGTCCACAAATAAATCAATTTTGTGTAGCATAGAAAAGGTAATCAAAACAAAAGAAAACCAATAAGAAAAAGTAATTTATTTGTTTGAAACACTAGTTCGATATTCACAGTAGTCGATGAGTACTAATAGCTTATACTAAGTTCTCAACTATGATGAGCACTGCAGCATAGAGATAGCGCACAATTTATTATACTTATTGATTAGGTAATTACTTCATCAGAATTTAATTATAATGTAAAGGAATTTTCGACTTTAAAATAATCTGCTTAAAAAATCTGTGTAAACAAAAAAATATTACTAATGCATTTGACCTTGAGTACTGACATAGATTTAAATTATATATATTATTTAATCTCAATTTCTATGTTATTTTTATCACTATTTGTCGTTTATATTATTGCTTTTATAAATATCGTACGCTATCCCTTGTAAAAGTGAATGCAAAAACCAAATAAAATATGGAGTTCCACAAGAAATAACTTTGGGTCCAAATTTTTAAGTATACAACGTAACATAAATTAGTTATTAAAAACTGTTGTAAGAACAAAAGCAGTGTTTATAATTAAGGTTAGATTTTCCTATATTTTTTTCTTAAATGGATGTGTTAGGGCAAAAAATCTTAACGAACTAACAGTCTCCTTCAATTAAGTATTTAAAAATGTTAGCCTTAATATTATAATAACTTCCTGATATTATCAAAAATATTCATAAACTATTTAAGATTGTGCGACTATGAATAGTTAATTCTAACTCGAATAAGTAAACTCGAATAGAATAGGTAATTATGAATAGTAACTTGAAGTGAAATTTTGAAGAGTAAATGTTAATTGTGCATACTAAAAATATACTGCAACATATTTAATAAAATTAGTAAGAAAATAATACTAAAACAAAACTAGTTTTTGGTGTTAGTAGCTACACAACAAAAACTTATATGACAACTAAAAAATAAATACTTTTAAGTAAATCGCTTGTCAAATTGCACAAAAATATTTTTTTAAACGTCTATCGACTTTGATGGCACGTTTTATATAAATATATTAGTAAAAATAAGCGCCTATTTTACATTTAATGTGTCTTAATGCGAATACACACCAAGGACTATATTGTCGGTTCAAAATTGGTAAGTTAATTCCATTCTTAAAAGATGGACTTTTACTCATTGTTTGACTCGCAGAAAGTTTATGGTGTGCACTCACTCGTATAACAAGTTACCTTGAAACTTTCTAGTAGTCAGTACAAGAAATTAATTCTTTTTTAGCAAAATAGCAAAATCAATGTTTTACTTGCCAGCCGAAGTAAATTATAATTATTGCTGAACACTCTACGTAATATTAATACACTGCCAAAATATATTTTGTTTATGGCACTAAAAAAAATATTTACAATACCATGTGGACGCACTAATGGATTTTTTATCTTTTATAAACATACATTAATTCCATTGATAAACCAATAAATAACACATTCACAAATTCTAAAATCAATTCCACATCAGGTTCAAATAAAAATTAATACAAATACGAAATTTAAAAGAGACCACACAAAACTATTTAGCTGCACATATAGAGGAGTAAGGCTTCGCAAACATGTGTCTTGTGTTGGATACAAACAACCGGCAAACTTTTATAGAAGCGAATATTCGCTTTATACAATTTATATAAATTCGACACAACAGCATTTATATGAAATTAGAATATTCGCATAGAATATTAGTTGCCGGTTGTGCATGTATCCAACAAGACACACGTTTGCGCAACGCCTAAGGGTGTACGACAATATTATAATTTATTTTGTGGTGTGTTAATAATGCTAATGATTACTCGCATAAGAACGTACATTTGAAAGTACTTTCAAATAAACAAATTGACAATCATACACTTCCACATCAAATACATTATAAAGTACACGAAACCGCATAATTTTCACGGTGGATATTAAAAAGTGGAGTACAAAAGTTCGACGGAATCATTTCATATTTAAATGCAATTCATATCACTTTTAGAAGCTCATTGGAATTTGTTCACAACTTGTTTAACCCAGCTTTCTTTTGGATCTACTTCGTTTGCCTCTTTCTGTTCCATAATAATGCTGTTACCGGGAATATTTTTATCCACACTTGTATCAACATTTTTGATATCTCTTTTTCCACTGTCGCTAACACTTCTTTCAAAATTAGCAACCTTGGTAGTAATAGATTTAGGCTTATTTATCGGAACTGTTTTTTTCGTACTTGGAGTTGGTTTCACTATTTGAGTTTTTGCCATTTGTTCAATTTCCATTCTTCTTTCTAAGACTGACTTTGTGGTTATTTTCGGAGGTTCTATAGAAGATCTCTTTTCAGTTGTTTTAATTTTTCGTGTTGCAGAATCGAGACTTGCTCTTTCGAAGCTTAGGCGTTTTATTTGTATGTTGTTATTTACTTGAGGTTTTATTTGAACTCCGTCTACTTCAGATGATTCAGTTTCTTTGATTTCGATACCTGTAGTTTTGATATTACTTTTAGCTTCGTCAGTAGGAGTAGACACACATCGAGCAATGCTTGGTTTTGCACTAAAACTACGTTTAACAGTTTTAGTACCAACAGATTCAGTAGATGTAGAAGTTTCATGGCTCTTCAATAAGTTGCTATTCCGGTGTATGTAACTCTTATTCTGATAAGTAGTAGGAATACTAGATATTTTTGGTTTTACAGGAACAGGTGGTGCTACTTTGGGTCTAATAAGTTTAGAATTTTGAGGTTTTTCTGTATTATGTTGTTGATTTTTATTCGTAGAACAAGTTAGTCTTGTTGGCATAGTGTTTCTTTCATTACTTGAACAAGTAATAGTGACTTTTTGGGCTTGAAACGAAATATTCTTCTTAAGACTTTCGATTCTAGTAACAGTTTTATTTATAACTTTGTTTTCTTTACTAGAATCAGTTTTACCATCTTCAGTGTCATCTTGGTCAGAATATACCGCTGAATCTCTAAAAACATCTTCATCTATCACTTGTTCGATTTTTTCAAAGGACTTTTCGTAGAAACTTTCATCCGAAATCATTTGTGTCGAGGAACCGGATGAATTTTCTTTTTTTACTGTGCTTTGATTGTCAGTTGTCTTATTCTGACTTTCTATATACGCTCCTTCACTAGACGAAGTTACAAATGATGAATTCGAAAACAAACTATCCGGTCGGACTGCGTTTTTATTAATAAGTACATTTATGTTTTTCAGAAGACTTTTTTCTGCCATCAAAGTCGTTGGATCGGCATAGTCTGATTGCGCTATACGAGCTCCTAAACATTTGCTTCCTTGCATGTAAATTGGCAATTTATTTAATGCCTGATATGAGCTATTGTTAGATTTAGACGGAGAAGTATTACTACCAAAACTACTGGAAATAGTTGTAACTAGACTAGCCCTTTTTTCAAAAGTTGGCAATACCTCTGATCGTTTTGCTATATCATCACAACTATGTGATAAAATTTCAAGATTATTTTTTTCATTTTGACTCTCAATCAGTGTACTATGCTCATACACACTTTGAGTTAAACACTCAACTCCAGAATAGGCTATAGTAGATGTAGTGGGACTGACTTCAATAGACGTTATAACGACTTTAATGTCAGTTTTAGGTAAGTTGGACTGTGAATCATCAACAGATTTAGCTTTATGAAGGTTTTGTTTATTTTGATTATCGTCGGAGTGTTCATCTCCTATAATGCTTCTGAATCTTTGTAGCAAATTCTTTGAGTAACTTCTTGGATTTAAAGCAGATTTCTTTTCATTTGAGGGACTTTTTACATCAGATTTAACACTTTCAGGGCTACTTTCATCGTTGTCATTTATCTCAGTATCTTCAGCATTTTTATTTGGATTCCGGTTCCTAAATCTACTAAGTACATTTTTAAGAGACAACATGTTACTGGTTGGTTTGTAAATTTTATGTTCCGGATGAATATGACTTGGGTTTTTTTTATCTTCACTGCGCTCTAATGGCAATACTTCACAAGAAGATGTTGCAGAAGTGTTCAAATTGGGTTGAGAAACTGTTAACAAGTTTTCATTCTTATTTTTATCCAAATTGACATCTTCGAAGTTGCTTTTATAGCATCTGTCAATTTCCTCTTCTAGTTCTAAAGTGGATTGACTTATATTTTGCCCAAAATCACCTTCATTGGATTTTTTATTAAATTTAAGTATATCTCCATCGGTCATATAGTTTTCCACATCATCGTAACTTATCTCACTTTGATCGGATGCAATTGTAAACGGCCTATCGATACTTAGAACTTTTCCCTCTCTGTTTAAATAAGTCTTGCTGTTACTGTTAGGTTTACATTTAAATGTGCTTAAGCCATTTTCTTCCTGGTTACTCGTAACTACTTGAAAACTTCTTGGAAGAGATCCTGACTTTCTATCTCTCGATACATTGAAATGTTCCTTCTGTCTACTCAACCAAATCTCAGGTGTGTTTGGGCTTTGTTGGTCTGAGCTCATAGGTAAATATTCACCGGGTAAGTTACTAGGTACGTCTTTCTTTCGTCTGCAAACTTCGACAAGATTATCATATAAACTTTCATCATTTACAGATGGGCCTTGGTTTTCCATTGTGACGTAGTAATCTGAAGATTTTCTATTTTCAAGTTTCTCGGGCGATTTTACTGGTACGTCGTAAATACTTTCATTACATTGATTATTAAGTTTATCAAATGAAAGATATACGTAATCGGAATCGGGACCATTAACAAGAGCATCTGCTGAACTATGTGGAAGTTTTGGTGGTGATAGGTGTCTCTTAGGTCCTTCAATATGAGAAATATGTTGTACTTGGTTGTCGTTCTGTAAAGTATCGTCGAATTTAGTTTCCACTCTTAAAGTTTCATAAATGTGGTCTTCTTCCTTCAGATCATTTAAATCGTTTGTAGAATTTGAAGTATCTTTGTCTTGCTCATCATTTTCTTCTGTTGTTTTCAATTCTGTATGTTCAGAAATTTGTCGAACGTATTTAGGTCTTACTTTTAAAGAATCAGAGTTTCTAGTTAAAATAGTCGGTTCAGGAGTCGAATGTGACTTGAGTAGTCTCTGGTGTCTTCTTTGAGCACTATTCCTTAACTGTTGTTTCTTAAGCAACTTTTGAAATTCCCGATTCTGCATTAATAATTGCGATATGATCTGTTCTAATGGTTGTTCTGCCTCTCCAAAAGTTTCTTGGACTTCCTTTGTTCTTTCTTCTTCATTTCTTTCCTCAGCTTCTGATCCCTCGTTTATAACTTTCTGTTTGTTTAAATACTTACCTTTTTCCAATTCATTCTTTTTAAATGAATCAGTTTTCTCAATCAATTTTTTATAAGTTTCATCATCAATATCTTCGTCTTTGCTTATGGAATCTGGTAAATCCGAACTCTGCGAATTGTCTTTTGTTTTGTCAACATTCAAACTATCATTAGATTCAGATATATGTAAAATGTTTTCAGTAGACACATCTGTAGAAAAATCAGCGTAAAATTTCGCCGTAGTATCGGCTCCAGCTCGGAATCCTTTTGTTCTATTCTTTTTCAATTTATAAATTTTCTTTGGTATGTTTTTAGTATTATACATTTTGATTTCAATATTCCGTATTTGGTCTCTCTTTCTACCATCCACTTCAGGATCGGAAATTATAGCTGTCTCGTTTATTTTCACTTTTCTTGTTATTTTATTTGAACCACAATTACGACACTCGAATTCAATTTTTTCATTACCTTTGTCATTTCTTTCGCCATCACTGTCTTGAGATTTTTTAACAACAATATTGTTTTGTTGCAAACCAGGTTCAGATTTTCTTCTCCAAGTTCCTATTTTGGACAGTTTAGATCTATGAGGATCATCCTTAGATTTAGATCTTGTTCCATCAATCCTATATTTATCACTTTCGTTACATCTGGATTTTCTAACACGTGATGCGCCTACAGTATCAGCTACGGGTATATTTTCTTTGATTTTCGCGCACTTGAGGCAAGTCTTAGGAATGTTCCTTACATTTAATAAGGAGTTATTAGTCTCACTCAGATCATCTTTAGTTTTAATGCTTTCTGTATAACCAACTATGTTATCAGAAGAATGATAGCCACGAGTCTTATTAAGAGAATTAGTGAATTCTTTACTGAAACTTTCTTGGGAAGACTTGAAATCCGAACATTTACAACTTTGTTTTCTTTCTAAACGCTCTGTACTACCAGCATCTATATAATGCAAAGATCTGTCACAATCTGGACATTTATCGTTATCAACACAAACACATTTGTCTGTATTATCCTTATTGAGCTCAATTTCACAATCTGAACATAAATCCATGTAGCAGTTATCACAAGTATAGTCTGTACCTTTTTCGACCGAGACTTGAACACAGTCACATTCTTGAGTTTCAGTCTGTGAATTGGGTACGGTGTATTTTCTATTCACTTTCTTCAAACGAGCTCTGAGCCCGTTTTCGAATGATTTTCTTCTTTCTCGCTCCAGTTTTCGTTTCTCGAGATATTCGGGGGCTGACAGTTGTTTTCTCATCGATGCTTGCGTTATCAAGTTGTGTGATTTCTCTGCCAGTATGTCATCTGGAAACGAAATACAAAACTTGTTATGAAGAAAACATGAAACTGAAGTATATACTTATAGATTGTAAAATACCGAATAATTTACCGTCAGTTTTGTTCTGGCCGAGCTCCATAACAAGCTGTCTTGCGTGAGATGGAATAACAGCATTGTAGTTTTCCAAGATCACCTGAAGAACACAATTAAATACATTTTTACATAGAGCAATATTTACTTTAACAAAAACTCGATACTACAACGACAAAGAATATTTTGTATTTAGAGAATTAGCAATATATAAATGAGGGCGACAAAATAGGAATCAAAGAAAGAACGAAAAAACATTTATTAGGCTATTACAAATAAAATTTGTATATTTTATTATGATAGCCGAATCTATATTAAAAAAAAAAATACAAATGACACAACAATGCCGAAATAGCTAGCCAGGTCAGCTTGAAGTTGAGCAGAGCCACAGCGCTGACTTTTAGCTAAACACAATAGAAATAACAAATAATCCGTAATTAAAAAAATACACCAATTCAACTTACGCGTTTCAATAGTAGAGTCCACTCTCGTTTGTGACGCGGCGACCGCGCCTGCAAGGTAAGCTGCGCGCGCGGCGCATCCCACGGGATCACGTGGAATGAGAGAGGAGCGCCCGCTATTGATTCGACTAGCATCATGTTGTTGCACTGAAAATTCAAATGAAGGACGTCTATTTTAAAGGAAACAAATAGTCAACCTGTGGTCAAGAGAAGAAAGAAAATATTCTTCGGGTAGAAAAAAGTACCCCGTGGTACATGAGATTATCAGTTCTCAAACGCTGTACGATATTTAATAAAAATTTAATACAATAACATTATTTGGCTTGGGACAGATGACAATTGTGCACAACAAATTTGGAATGAAATAGATTTAATTAAATATCCCATTTAGAAATATCAAATCAACTAGTCCAGTAGCTTGTGAAGGAGTTCAACCTGAGTACTACTGCCACCTTACCTAATTCTGCTGCCAAGTGAGCGTTATTGCGTTCCGATTTAGAAGGGTAAGGGTGCTGCAAAATTACAGGCACATGGGACTTTTCAACTTACGTCTCAGGGTGACGGGCGCAGTGGCAATGCCCCTCTGGTCTTTATGTTTAAAGCTTTGAGTGGCACTGAAACTGCTATGGACAGGTGTGCCGCTTACCATCAGGCGCACGATTTGTTCGTCCCATCACTTAGTATCATAAAAAAAGAACTTTTATAAAATTTATAAAAACGAGGAAACCATAAATTAAAAAATAAGTAAAATTAATGCACCTTGAATCTAGATGTGAGACCACACAAATGCTATTAATGATTTTAAAGATTGGTGGAATATAACTACCTCAGTGCCAAACTTTTAATAATAATAACAACTCGTTTATTTGCTTAAAACATGGTATAACAGAAGATGTTACAGGATATAAATAGCATGCAAATGTCTAGTTATATAATGTCAATTAGACTACCACAACACGATAATAAAAAATGTCACACGCATGTCAAGTTACAAATTAATTTGGTCAAAAATCTTCAAGATAAATTTTATTTCCTGTCAAATATACGAACATCATTGTACGACACATTGTATGTATGTGGGTTGACCAAACTCACCATGATATGCGTCTTGTATGCGAGAATGCCGTCTTCCCTGTTCTTCGTAACTAGCAGCATCTTATCGAAGAGGAAGGCGTGCCGCATCGCCTTTGCGCCGAACACTCTGTAATATGAAGTACAAAATATTGATAATAAATAATTAATGAGACCATATTTTTTCCATCAGACCGGGACACCTGTAAATATATTATTGTTTTAAAAATAAAATATATGTATATGACAGTTACGAAATGTTTAATGATAATTAAAAAAAACAACTTAAAATATTTAATAATCAAAAATAAAAAAGAACTATGAAGTGAAAAGAACCTGTGTGGTCTAATGGGCTAGCTTTATATATTTTTAGGGATGAGCAAATTTTCTTTAATACGTGATGTTTATCTAAACAACATCTGTTATATCTATTCCACGGCAGTCGCCGCCAACCGCACATCACCGCCAAATAAAATGCACGCGCGGTATGGACGCACAACTAAAAGAACCAGGCGACAAGGCTTACTTGATGCTTCGCTTTCGCGCCATTATATTAAATTTATTTTCACGAGTGCCCTGTATAGTCAAAGCGGGACATTTTTAAGTTTTTATGGACAGCAGGATACGACGCTTAAAAGAGGGACTGTCCCGCGCAAAGCGGGTCACGTTAGCTCGATCTTCGGAAAGGGAATACTGATAATCCACCTAAGTCAGTTTGAGAAGAAATCTGCAAGAGAACCAATTTCGCACCATACGTAGCCATCCACTGCTTGCTCAGTGTATCATCAGCTTGACATTTTGTAAATGGAATGTTAACGTACCTGAATGTACCTTCGGCACACAATTCTCCGTACGTAGTTAAATCCGGGCCATTCCAACCGTACAAGAGTGACTGGATCTCCTGAAAAGCAAATACAATAGATTTATTTATTAGGCCCCATATCTAACAAAGTTTCAATTTTTTGGGCTTCACAAGTGTGTAATAAGCTCCTCTGTGGTGTTTGTAATGTTTTAGGCAACATATTATATTTAAGTGACGTTGTTATCTCTCTTAGGCCCATTTTCCATCAAAGCGGAGCAGAAGGCGACTATATTTTAGGAACCAATGGCATTTCGTCGTTTTGATTAAGCGAGATGGAGATGTCAAATTACAAAATACTTATTGATTAATATGAATAACGACCGGGAATTACTTAAGTAGTTAAATTAACTTAAAGTTCTTCTAACACAAAGCGAGTTAAAATCTGACAAGTTCATTTTCAGCCGTAAAGATCAAGCCACACAGACGCGGTACAACGGGAAAAGCAGTCCGGGGCCGTACCCGCGGAAAGCAAATGCATACTGGGGCGTGCCACACAGCAGTTCCACGAGTAGTTCGTAGGTCGCAGATTTTAAAGAAAGTACCACATCACTGTCGGATAGTGATCAAGAAAAAAATCTGTTTTTCAACTGTTAAAGTACTGCCACTTTACTTATTTCTGCCGCCAAGCAGCAATGTTGCAGCATTACTTCGTTCCAGTTTGGAAGGGTAAGAGAACTGGTGAAATTACAGGCACATAGGACTTGTCAATTTATGCCTCAGTGTGACGGGCGCAGTGGCAGTACCCCTCAGATCTTTGCGATTTAAAGCTCTGAGCAGCACTGCAACTGTTAAACATAATAGCCGTGAGGGCTACAGTAGTGCAAAAGGGGAACATTGTTGAATTTATGCGAACAAATTGCTGAAAATTACATAGTAAATAAATAAGTTGGTACAAACCTGCACACGGACTGCGTGTTCGTGTCTGCGTTTCATATCGTCGATATGTTGAGCGATGCCTGTCATCTTAAGCAACGCGTACTCTGTCTCGCGAGAAGCGCACTGCTTCACTACATTCTGGAAAATATACGGAAAGATTCCATTACTAAGTAGTTGAGGGTACTATTAAGATTAAATTAGTATATGCAGTAGGTCACACGTAGTTACACTATGAACGCATCTTAAACGATATGTTTATTTAATACGAGGTTGCTGCTATAGCCTGATGAATGTGGAGTGACTATATTATTGTCCATTCGCGTAAGACTCAATTTATATTACGGCGAAACGAAATGGAAGCGAATTTTTGTAACGACATTGACCATAAAGTTCATTATGCTGTGTACGGGCAACGGCACACCGACTACACATTTTTGTTCGAAAATCGCCTCCAGTGCAACGGAACAAGATACGTCAATGTGTAGCTTGATGTGCTGGCGTGTGTACAATAGCGTTACAAAAGTCCTCGGAGTGCACGCTATTAATCAAGTTTGATCTTGTTTTGAATCTTAACTAAACAAACTGCATGAAAAAGCGTGTATCTGTAGGAACAACATCGATATTCGTGGTTTATCAGTTTCTTGATAAGTTGCACAGTTTAAAATTACTAAATTCACATTTACCTGCAATTGGTTGGATATTTTTCCCTTGTTACCCGTACATAACAAAAGTTACATTACCAGCACAGGGAGAGAAAAAAATACTCCTGCAACAAAACCACGTAATCTAACAGGAATGTTTTTTTATTCCCGTTTTTATAAAGTGTTTTAAAGCTGTTGGTTTTGCATGTATAAATAAATAAAAAAGCTACCAACTTTAGGTGTTTCAAGACAACAACGATATCAGTTACATCTTATTGTAATCTTACGCGAACAGACATTTAAAGATACAGTTTTAATTAATTTACTTGTATATTTCATAAATAGTAAATAGAAAAGAAGTAAAATTGGTAAACGATACCACCCCCTCATTTCAATGGTATTTCCCGGGACACTAAGTAGCATTTAGATACTCTGGTCAAGCACGTGCGTTTTCTAGAAACCGCATTACCCCAATGAAAATCAAAATAATCAAAGACAGACAAACCTGTAACAAGAGATGATATTTCAAAATTCGCTGAACCGGCTTCAACAGGTAAGAAGCAAGGGGTAGCGGATGGCCCAACGCCATCTGTCGTTCTCTGAACTCCCGTGCACTATGTGTCTTCGACGCTAAAGCGGCCAATTGCTCCATGGTACGGGGATAACCAGTGCAATATGAAGTGTACACCGCGAAGCCAGTAGTGTTGTTAACAAAACAGCGAGCTATGCATGTCGCATCTAGATTACAGCTGTTTAGTTCTTCGCAGAGGGATCTGAAATTACAAATAGTGAGATAAATTACCGTTTAAAGCTCTTATTACAGCTAAGTGGATGGCAACTCTGGGAAAGGTTGACGAGTACAACGGCGTACGTATCTTAAACACATTGAGATTGTACTTATAACAAATTTAGCAGGGTCGTAGCACGGGAGCATTCATACCATCTGCCTAACCTTTGGGAGACAGGCGTGATATTGTATATGCGTGTGTGTAATTTCAAAAAAAATGGGGAAGTAAGGAGCTTCCATTTTTTAAGTCAATTATTAAGATCACATTGACGTATGCCTCCCGAAGATGTCTCAGAAAAAAAGAAAGTTTCTTTTGTTTACTAGTTTAACTCTATTACGTTCGCCAGTCCATTTGTTATGTGTAGTGGTTATAACAAATTGTTCAATTTTCGTCCAATAATGAACTGGTTTCAAATGACTAACTCAAATAAGTAGATCGCTTTATTCTACAAGTTATAGTTAGGTTATTTTCTGTATTTTGTGCAAAGTGCATCCAATCAGTTATAAGCCCGATCAACTGTAGAAGAATAACGATAAATCTATTCAATTGTACAATTACAACATCAAACAATTACTCAAAGCTATAAATGTGACTACAAACGGGTAATAAAATTATTTAAAATAGGCCAAGTAATCATGGTGATACCCACAAACTTAATTATACTTTCAAAGATATAAACTGACGGGACCAGTATTGCACCTTGTGGTACACCACACAATAATAAAAGTCGTTTGGAGTGAAAAGGCAATAAAGTGCGTAAATTTTATGTTCATATTTAAGGCACGGGAGAGAGAGAGAGAACTGTAGTCGTATCGAGTTTAACAGGCCATGAAATAGGATCTAAAGTTTGTGGTCTCCATTGTCTAAGGCCTCGGCTCGTGCTACATACGCGAGATTGAAACCGATATATTATGAGTTTTTGCATATGCCTTAGAAATCGACTGTTGTCTCTTAAGAGAGTTTTAATGTGACATTCTGAAGTGTGTGAAATATCGAAGTACCGTAGTGTATAATTATTTTGATTTAGTAAGCATATAAATACTTCCTGCCTTATTTTAGTTAATTTCTCAAAACGTAGCTAGAGGCATACAATCCCTTACTTTCCAGTGGAGGTCACGGATCTCCCTTAAAACGGTATTTAGATCAGTATGTATATTTTCCTTAGTCCCATACCTAGCAATGAAATATACACCCCCAAATACATTACATTATAGTTTCATACTATATTTTGCAGCTCGAAATAAACATTAACAAAACGTCAGAAATATCAATAACACTTAATACTCTGATACAAGTCACCCTTAGCCAGTGAAAATCCATGCTCCAATGTTTGCAACACATGGGATAATTGACGTACCCTAATGCATCGACATATTACGGCGCTATTCTTTGTGACGCAAAATCGCAGGGGCGAAATAGACGAACTACAATTTACTACCACTAACCTGAAATCAAATTTACATTGACTAAAAGCAATTTCTCCGGAAAACTGATAGAGCTTCCTTTTCTGTATACATGTATCATATGTATGATGTTAAACCGTCGCAATACACTTAACGTTACTTTATTTCATTTAAACTTCATATTTGGGAAAAATCGTAATTCTCAAGATTATTGATTGTACCAGTATTTAAATTACTATTTAACCAGCTATACTATTGCACCACTGTTCCCGTCATCTCCAGGATGTTGGTTGAAACAGGTTGGTCGACTTAATAAGTTACCAGTTCTAGTTCTTCCAAGTGTTCTTCTTTAGACTCCAAACAACTTGTCGTAAGAGTTATATTCTTAACTCAGCAGCTTCACTTGTTTTGCCATACTGAGACAAATAATTTTAAATTTTTTGCTAAGTATTTCTTTGTGTTTGTTTCGAATTTCTTTGTTTTGTCTCTTAATTAATTTTGATTTTTATGTTATTATGCCTATAGTCTTACACAAACTTATTAGTACTGTTTTACTCTGCGACTAAATTATGATCTTTGATTATAACGTCTTCGCGGCAACAATCCATGTCAATGAAATTGTTAAAACCCATTAAGAATTATTTCTATCCTAATCCTACAAGCCATATCGTACCAAAGTCACCCCCACAGGGGTGTAAAAATAATAGCGAGGGCTAAATTGGAGAGGGATTTTTTTTTACAAAGCAACGACGCTTGTAGATTCTTTTTATTGTACTTCCTACAAATAGTAATATGTGTGGTCCGTTTTAGTTGAGGAGAGTGTTGCCTTGTAATTTTGACACATGTTGAATTACATTTTAGTTAAGATGTTAGAGAAATATTTTGCAAATAAAGTTAACTCTTTTGTATTTGTGAAATAAATAGATAGAACTTTTGTTGTCTTCCCACAAGCACACGCAACACTATGAAATAATAGAGAAAAGACAGATATAAACCAGCTAACTAGTAAAAGAACAACAACTTGTAACTAATGCAATATACTAAATAGTTCATAGCGAGATCATTTTGCACAAAAGTAAAGCATTGGTTTTCAGCTATCACCTTCAAGGTTAGCACTATTCGGTGCACCAGCAGTAAAAGAAAAAAAACAACGTGTAAGTCATGTACGCAGTACCTGTTAAAAGTATAGATTTCTTCGATGTTGTTAAAGAGTTCAGAAAGCTCGTCATCGGAAAAGGTTGCCTCTCGTCGCCACTCGTGGAGGTAGCCCTGAAATGAATGAAACACAATTTTGAGTAAGTCACCACTACTAAGTAAAATCCGAATAAACAAAAGGTTTGCATAACATAAGTAGTGAGTGGTAAGTAGAGTTACATTCCATGGTAAGTTTGATATTTGTTGAACCATTGTTGAACTTGACAATCTCACGTATAGTTTGAATCATAATTAGATGTCCAAAATGTAAACTAATAAATGTCATTGTCAAAGTGTGAATGCAGGTGTGCTAAATCTTCAAACTTTAACGAAATTGGAAAAGGAGAAGGTTCTCATTTTTACAATTGAATTTATCTGTTACGAAATATTAATAATAAACACAACCTTTAACAACAATACACAATAATTAACAAATGCACTGCGGCGGCACGAAAACGTTCGAGAATAAAATACAAATGACATCTAAGAGACGACAAAATGGCGGCACAAAAATGGGTTTGATCCCTGGGTGATTGATGATACTGGGTTACCTACCAGTATCATAAAATACTATAAAAACATAGTAATTTTTTGAAAATACATTGCAATATGTAAATTGTTCTAAGTTTTACCAGATTACAGCTTGAAACGAGTTCTAAACGTTTATTATCATCAAAAATAGGAAACTACCATATAAAACGTATTTTTTGCTCGATTATCCCCTTTGTTTATTATTTGGGCATTTAACATTTACTTGTCAGTTACAACAATTAAATAACAAATCCAGCAAGTTAGTTGCAAGTAGAGTAATATATGAAGTCATAAACGTTCCGCGACTGGGCGCCGGGCCCACATCGGATTTGCGAGCGACTGTCAACTTGACCTGGTCGTTACCTCGACTTGTTGAATCAACCAGTTCATCGTGAGATTACCCACTCGCAGGAAGCTTAAGGAAGCTGATGCTTAAAGCAATTTACGAGAATATCCAAAGGTGCGGCCTGTTGCCATTTCACATACATTTCGTCACATAACTGACAGAATCAAGTTTAAGTTAAATTTGTGGGCAATTTCCATACGTACACAAACCACTACAAAAAGTGCAACACTGGTGATGAGAGTCAAACCTGCTTCATATGCTTACGAAATCATGTTTTCCCGTCGTTAAGCTAACACTGCTGTACTCGTATTGGTTATGTTCAGCGGCCCATAAAACAAATGTGACTATGGCAATGAAAACGTACGCGAAACCGGTGTAACCAGTAGCGTTACAACACGAGCGGGACAAACGGATTACCTTTGTTTACTTAAAAGACTTGAGTAAGCCTCGTTTTCACGCTGCTGTTAGCACAAGATACATCTGACTCTATAAAGAAGACTCGCTGTAATTTGGATCGCGAATTCACAATATTCCTTTTTACTGACAAACGTAGAAAAAAGTAACCCAACAGCACTGGCGGAAATATTTTTTTTTTATGAACATTTATCTAAACAAATGTTACATTATACATACAACACTATACACTCCATAGATATAGAAACTATAAAAACAAATTGCCAATACTTGAACATTACGTAAAAATACGAGACTCTACCATTGAGGCGCTACCACTGCGCCCGTCACCCTGAGACATAAGTTGACAAGTGCAATGTACCTGTAATTTCACCAGAACCCCTTACCATTCAAAACCGGAACGCAGTAATGCTCACATTCCTGCTTGGCAGCAGAAATACGTAAGGTGGCAGTACTTCCCTGGACGAACTCTTTGACAAGGAGCTTTACTGCTGCTGCTGATCTACTCTGATCCACATCATCTTTCACACAATCCGTCCATCTTTTCTTTGGCCTTCCTCTTTCCTTATATCCCTCCACATTCATACCATAATACTCTTCTCGTCTCATAACATTCTTCCCTCCGCATGACATGTCCATACCACGCACGTTAACCTAAATACACCTCATCTTTACCATCACTAGCGCCACTTTCAAACTTTCCCTGATGTACAGTATTTGCCTGGACGAATTCTTTCACAAGGAATTCTACTGCTATGAAACTGTTATTTATTATGATAATTTGTACATACGTCAAGCAGCTAATATCATATTATCTAGCTCTAGAAATATTATCAAGCATGTCTTTCAATATGTCTACGTAGTTTGGAACTCTTCTCTAGCTCTTGTAAAATGAAAGTCCCTCACGAAGACATACACCTGATAACTTTTCACGTGCCCACGCGTTGACACAGTAACGGGTATTTCATCATTTACCCATTCTTAATTATCGACAATTGCTGCCCACGTCGATCGGTAAAACAAAAATTAGTCGATGAAAACCAAATTTAGATACACTCGTAATTTATTATTTGTAAGTCGTCAACCTGTAGTGATTGTACTGCACTAATCCTAATACTAACATAGTTATAAGATGTATCATCATGTTACTAACTTGTAACAGATTAATTGTGTCATTGTTATTTATTTAATTCTTTACTTTGTTTTTCATTATTTAACTTAAATTTAGTTTTAACTACTTTTTTTCTACTAATATTCATATCATAATGGGTTTTCTTGGCTTTTATGTGTTAGCCATTGAATGTTGTGTATCGGAGTTTGTTCTTTTTAGTTTTAAGTCGTTTGAATGTATTTATTAATACACATGCTGTTGAAGTGCCTTCTGAAAATAAACAACTCGTATGGACTTTATTCTGATTATTATT
>NW_020653993.1:6729270-6793006 GCF_003589595.1 Hyposmocoma kahamanoa
TCCACTAGTCTATTATAATTATTAACACAAAGTAATTAACAATATTGAAGGGTAAAAGTTGTAAATTACATCCATCGAAATTTACATCTTCGATTCAGAATTTCACATAGTATGATTAAGTGTTAAAGTACGAAACGGCATTGCCATGTCATGAATGTATATTTGTTTTGTATTTTCCTGTTTTGTTATGTAATAATATAATTACACGATATTAAATAGAGGAAATAGTGCGATAAATATGTTTAATAGAGAAGAAAACATAAAGTATACAGAATTGTTCTACTTTGAAGGAATAAATGAAATATTCTTTATTGTACATTAAAATTACAATAACAACACAGAACAGTAATGTAACTATCACAGAGTAAGCTAATGTCAAACAGGTGACATTATTGCTAAGTGGCAATTTTTTCCAGGCAACTTCAGTACAGAAATTTAAGAGCTGGAAAGGGTGGTGCAACTAAAGAATATCTTCTAATGGAAGTGTTTTAAATAAATTTGCTCCTCATTAACAAATGAATTAATAAATAATATACAATAATAAGATATACTTATTATAGTTTGTAGGAAAATAAAATAAATAGTATTAATAATAGCCCGTCTAGTTAAAGGCAGAAAACGCGGACCGCGTCCCGTTTGGATAGCTTTATGTTGTGTGTCGTGATTGATAAGTGTTCTCTAGTTTTGAAAACCAATTAAGAACTCAAAACACGTACAATAATGTACATTGCGTTTAATTCTGAAGCCCAACCGCTTCGTTCCATGTTAATTGATTGCAAATCCACGTTCCGAAGAGGCTATCGTCAAGACCTTTAACTTTATTGACTTGCAAAGTTGCAACTGCGTGTGAAGTGGGTCAAAATATTGCCAAGTTTGCTAAAGTAAAAACAGAAACTTCGACACGTAAAGAAAATAAACTAAGAACAATAGAATAGAAAGATTAGATATTTAAATTCTGTAACTGAATTATCGATGTATGTTGTTGGTTAATACTGATCGAGAACGCTAACGTTAACGCCAACCAAAATACTTCGCTTCGTTTGTCCAATATAAGAGAGACCGCACTCGCAGTCAAGCTAGGGATCCAGTATTGCCTCTGATGAAAAATCCCGAACAGATATAAGACTGCAACACTAATTAATATGTTTTTAATTTATTCTTAAAATTCATGTTGCTATAATAAAATCATTCGTAAAACACGTGTAGCGTAAATACGAATGTTCTTTGAAAAATTAAAAAATAAGGTATTTAATTAATAACTTTTGTAACTATGGTGAAAAAGTGAGTGGTTTGCCATATGTGGTTATTATATGTATATTAAACATAACTGGTGGACGACTTTACCACCTCAGTCAACCGTGACTACGGGACCTGTAAAGGGCCCGAAACGTTGGTTCGTGTGAAAAACAAATATGTACTATTTAAATCCGGAGAAAATAGTTTCATTTCGTATATGTAACAATCGCGTATTTCCCTGTAATACAAAGTCCTTCCCTTGCAACAAATTGACGACTTTCCGCGTCGGACAACGTCGCGACGACCATCGCGTGCATGTCGCAGTCATGCGACATGAGTCACCGTGTCAAACAGAATCGCTTTCTTTTCAGAGCAGACCCGTGCCCAACAGTGAAACGTATGTGGGTTAATGATGATGAAGATCTAACGGAAATGGAAAAGCAACTGAATTTCCACGTGCTTAATTGCGCTCGCTCGATCAAGACATTTGCAAGGGCGCAAAAAAACGTGATGTGAATGCCTGTATGTAAAATTGTAATTTCTTTTGACAACATCCGTGATCTGGTATCGCCATCTCTAAGGTTCCGGATCACTGTAGAAAACTAACTTTTCTATATTGTCTCGGGTCTTTGTGGTACCGTAGTCGGCGTCGTTGTTACCTATTTCAATAGCACCTATGTGCTTTAATTACTTACTTTGGAATCAGAACAACGTATATGGTGTGGTGAAATTTTTTTTATTATATCCGTTTTTTCTTTGTTTATTTTTGTGTTAGATAATGAATGATGATTATTTATTCTATTTCCAATGCAAGTAAACAACAAGAGATTGCTAGACGCACTGAAAATGCCTGGAGGAACTATAGGTCCATGAAAGATCTTCTGAGGGGTACTCTTCCAAAGTCTCTCAAGAAGAAGCTGATGGATATGTGCATCCTTCCCATACTAACTTATAGCCCGCAGACTTGGTTACTTACAAAGATCCAAAATCCAATCTCGGGGTTAACAAAGAGCAATGGAGCTCGGCATACTTGGTGTGAAACGGACCGACCGATTTCGGAGCACGACAATGCTCCCAAACTCAAATTGCTGATGTAGCCCTAAAAGTTGTGAAGCTGAAATGGAGTTGGGTTGGTCATGTCTGTCGCATGCCTGAAAACCTGTGGGCCTTGGCGGTTGCCCAGTGGAGCCCCAAAGGCGTAAGGCGCCGCGGCGCACCGAGAAAGCGATGGCGTGATGAACTGGACGCTTACGATAAAGCTTGGGTCCAGTTAGCTCGGGATCGGGATGCGTGAAGGGATTAGGGAGAGGCCTTTGCCCAGCAGTGGGATCCTACTCCTCCTAGCGTCGTATACCTCATTACTGAAGGTCGTGACTCCCTCGCGGAAACAAGCTCCGCATGACAACGCTGTGCCATCTGTGACGCTCTTCGGCATAGTGGAGCGCATCAAGCAGACCCATGCCAAGAGCCGTACAAACTTGGTGGGATACATCATCAATTGTAATTATTGATATATAACGCTTATCTCTCTCTCTCTCTCTCTGTTCTTTCGCTTTGACTATAACTTTCTCTCTCTACATAATGAAACCCTTCTCGACATCAAAAGATTAGTAAAGATTAACACACCCAGAGCGCTAACAGCACACCTTGTATAGCCCGTGGCGGTTATTAAGCTATCGATAAATCATAACATACTGTACAAGCGTTTATTGCAGACTACGTCACTGGTACTTTGGAATTTATGATGAAAATTGCATGCTTTCCTTTTAGATAATAATAATCCGAATAATGGGCTTTCTAAACGATGTTTTTGGCCTACTTATCAAATTATGAAAACTGTTAAAACTACACTAAATAACTTACATTTATAAATAAAAAAAGACTTTAAAAGTTTGTGAAATTCCATCTATTTACCAAATTTTATTTATATTGATTAACGGAAAGCAGGTCAATTCCAATAAACAGGATTCATCCCCTTTTTCCCACTCTATAGAGGTGGAATGTTTTCTTCAAATTGGAATGGGATCAATACTGGGCGACCTTCTTTTCAGTAAAAAAAGACTCATCGAAATCGGTTCACGAACACAAAGGGTCGTTGCGTTGGTTCAAAAAGGATTTCAATTTTGAACTTAATGATAATTAAATTACTATTGAATCCGGGGCTATTAATAGTTTCGACACGTTCATAGAAAGATGTTGTTTAAAACTCTATACTACGCGACAGGTCAAAATATACTGGTTAGCCTTTGGGAATAAAACAATCGTAGAAGTCTAAATATACTCCCACCGTACCGCGGCGAACTCTGACCCGTGCTCCAGCCACTACCGCTATAGTACATCTACACCGTTTCAAAAAAGGTTCCGACCATGTTTTGCATTGCATTCGTGTTCTTATCACACATATAGAGAACTTTATTTACATATACTCGTATAATATTACCGTTTTCACTCTACTTTTTTCTAAAAGATCCCAAATCCCTATACATCCGCGTCAAAAATGCAGCCCTAAATAATGTGACAGTTGACACTTCGCGACCAAATTACCGACGCTCCACTTGACAACTGACAACTTTGACAGCTTCCCGTCTCACGCGCGCCCTATGTAGCAAGTTAGAGCGGTGCATGATAAATTATTCTGCTACTTAGTATTTTCGTTGATAGGTAACTAAAGTTACAAACTTCACAAAGACCGTTTCAAAAGCAATCCCAGAACGGAGGTTTCTTTTAATTTATGCCTATGCCTTTTAATTTATATTTAAGATTTTTTTAAGTATATTTTATTTCTCATTTTTCCTAAGTGTATGTGTTTGTTGATTTTTAGTATTTCATTTGCTATGTTTGCTTTATTATTAACATAACAGTTAGTCCAGGGAAATACTGCCTTATCTATTTCAGCCGTCAAGCAGTAATGTGAGCATTAATTTTAAAGGGTAAGGGCGCTAATGAATTACAGGCACATGGGGCTTGTCAACTTATGTCTCAGGGTTGGACAGGCGCAGTGACAATGCCCCTCAAATCTTTGCTATTTAAAGCTCTGAGTGGCACTGCAACTGTTATGACCAGGCGAGTAGCTTACCACCAGGCGCACGACTCTTTCGTCCCGTCACTTGATATTATAAATTTTTTTTTTTTAAACACATTGAAACATAACGGCTATTATAGGAGTAAGCTACACGAATCAGATTTAAAGTAGTTGGTGTATGTGCTTGGAAGTTAGGAGAAATATACTCACTAAGTGTAAGTATATGACATAAGCTAGTTCCTGCTGTGACCGCCAGACACGCTGTATAATTTACAATACAGATATTTTAAAGGTACAAAATGTTACGCAAAACTTAATTTACCTACCCAGATATGTAGTCAAAGTAACAAAGTGTAAAACAATGTCTGGCATGTTTAATAATTCACTGATACCGAGAAGCTGTTATTTATCGTCACGGCTCTACAATCTGGCAGCTAACACGATTGCCCAATTAACATAACGTATTCAGGTAACCATGTGTCAACCGAAATGACATGTTAATCAGGAAAAAATAAGAATTGCTATTGTAGATCTAATTTACATTACTCTAATAAATGCATTGTAACGCTACCAATAACGCCGAATTGAACATTTTTATAAGGAATTGAAAAGCAAAAGTACTTTTCTGATTACTGACGGAAAAAGGTGCATGTTGCTTTAATGCACTAGTCTATTTTCTTGTTACATAGGTCTTCAATGACAAAGGTTTCAACTACATCATTTTATATTCAATATAACACGAGCCTGGAAAAGAGACAGAAGATAATACCACTACCATAAGTTTAAAAGTGTGAAGTCAACAGCAACCGCATGAAATAATTATGCTAAGTTCAGATCATGTTACGGCTAGCGATTTAAATTCTGGTATTAGCATTGTAGAGGGTCTAGTTATAAAAACATGGATAAGCAACCAGCCGTAAGGAAAGACGACCTCCATAGAGAAAGCGGCGGAAAGATGGAGTGTTATGAAAGAAACATACACGCAATCCAACTCAATAATTGCGTGATCATGCGGTAATCATCTTATTCATGACGAATTCATTGAAAACGCTAGCGAAGGAAAAGTGGAAGGCAAGTAACGACAAAAAGGACCAAGAAGTTAGTTTGATCAAATCAAACGTAAAGTGAAAGTCGCGAAAGAAAAATAACAGTGGAAGTGCCTCAAGCCTCTAAGATTACTATCAGAACCCCTGTCGCCAAAACTCACACAATCATATTATGTTAAATACTGAAATCTTGATAATGATTGGACGTAGTTTCCAATTCAAAAAGATGACTGATAATATGGATAATATGATAACTTTACTTGAAAGTTCAGTAACTATTAATGCAAGTTACTTTATTTATATTTTTATATTGTAATTTCAATCAATGTGCTGCCATCCACCGGTCAATAACTGAACGACGACGAATTCAAGATGTTTTCCGAGAAATTCTCCCAAAAAACCATATTAAAACGGTATAAGGTTTACTTTCGTTTTATGTAAAAAAATTATTACGATAAACAGAAAATAGATAATTAATTAAAATTAAATAAAATAACTCTTAACGATGATATGAAACACCACAGTGGATTTACAGGTGCGGTTATCATTTTTGACCTACAAAGTAGCAAAATAAGGAATTTTTCAACGATTTCCGATGTTTCGCGCGAGATAATTGACACGACCATAACGTACAAAGCGAAAATGGCGGACTGAACTCAAATATGTAGAACTTCGGGTACTGTTGGCACACGTGTAAGGCCCACTAAGCACTTCTACTGTATTTATAGTTCTGTGGTGGTGGTCACATCATATTTGGAGGTCAATGAAAAGACTTCGCAGTGGACAGAATGGCGTTAACTATACTGAGAACATTTCTTAATTTAAAGGAGACGAATATCTTTTCATTAGGCAAAGCTGACATTATGGGGTCTACTACGAAATCTGAAATACGAAACAACGATAGTCGTTGTTCATTCGCTTCGGACAGTTGCTACAACGAAACGCATCCGATTTGATATCAGACCGAAGATCTTTGACAAAAGTATTTGCGCATATTACGAATAAGTAGGTTAGATCCATGAAAACTGAAACACTCAATGGAGTAATTACCTATACCGAAGTTCTGTAACTCGATTCTATTTTTTTCTACAAACTACAAAAGTAGCCAACTTTCCCGCTACGCCCGATTATACGAACATCCATTAAATTTAATGCTCCATTAAGTACCATGCTGTCTTTAGTTTTGCTTTGATAAAACAAAGTACAGTATTATAGCTAAATGTTACAATAAATTTATAGATCTTTTCTGCTACTACCAAATAGACGTCATATTTATCGTTAAATAAACCTTCGTAACACTTCCTTTATTTAGCATATTTACATTTCCCTGTATCTGTTTTCAACTAAAATCCGAATTGTGCAATCAATTCGACAGGTTGTTTGTTTTCCGAAACATTTCCTGTACCTTTGTAACTTCACGCCTTTGCCGTATCTGTATCAAACTTCTAATGTATCTCCGATATCTGTTGCGTAAGAGTTACTTTTTGTAACGCTACACTGATATGTGTTTCCGTTAATTTGTTATTTAGGTTAAAATTCTATATTTAGAATATTTTCTTTTTGTATTATTATTGCTACTTTTACTTACAGAACCAGAATTACTCTAGTAATTACTATAAGATCTAAATAATAAATAAATCGTTTATTCTTTAAAGAAAACCAAAAAAATTAGCTATAAATTCAAAAACCGCCTACTCTTTTTTTATTATAACACCAAGTGAAGTGACGAACAAGGTGGAAACACACACTCATGTTTAGTAACCTGTGATCTGTATAAACAGACCACAGGTTACACAGGGAGCATAGGCTTACTTACCTATCGTACACACTCTATAATACAGTTTCACAATATGTTTAACTCAAATAGAGATAGCACCATAGCATCTAACTTTGGCGCACCATAGGATCTGACTTTTTGTCGACAACGTATTTTTTGACGATCGACACGTGGAATTTAAATCAGGCGTAGATGCAAATACAAATTTGTTCGATTTCAACCTTGATATTTATCCATCCATGACCCATCCCCAACAAACGATAGTAACTATAGAAATCTATAGGCACGTGGAGGCACAATGTATACGCTTTTACAATAAGATTTCTTCTTAAAAATTTGCTATTTACAAGGTTTAAAAATATCATGAAACAAAAATTAACATTAACTTTACAAACCGTCGGTAAACGCGATGAAACAATTTAATACAGCGGTCCGGTTTTGAAGGGTAAGGGTGACAGTGAAATCACAGACACATAGAACTTGTCAACTAATGTGTCAGGCTAACGTGCGCAGTGGCAGTACCCCTCAGATCTTTGCAATTTAAAGCTCTGACTGGCAATGCCACTGTTACTTACTTACGTTCGTCGAAGTCATCGAGTATATAACCAGAAATACAGACGAAATGTCATTTAATTTGTTTGAAAACTATTCTGCCATATCATTACTGTGACAACTACGCTCCGATTGGCCAACCCGAATTCGAAATAATTGACGGGTGTCGTTGATTGTTTCACTTCAAAAAGACCAGTTACCTTGAACTTTGCTATAATGGACGAAAATTGCAAAATTACATTTATTTATTTATTTATTTATGTTTAATTACATGTTGCAGATGTTTTGCAGTTTTTCCCATACCACCGAATAGAACACCACGGCATTGTTAGAGATATTATCTTTATTATAATAAATTCAGAATATTTTTGGTATATACGGAGACGTACACACAGGTCAGTAGTTGGCCTGTCTGTATTTCAGTGCAAACGGAAGTTGATATTTATAAGAGCTGTATCGCTAATGTGTTACCAGGAATATATGGCCCTTACATCGTATCTATTTCTATTATACATATACTCGATGGTCGAAGTGAATCAATAGATTTAGTAGCAGTAGAGCTCCTTGTGAAAGAGTTCGTCCAGGGTAGTACTTGCCACCTTATTTATTTCTGCACATTTCGGGCACATAGGACTTGTCAACTTATGTCTCAGGGACACGGGCGCAGTGGCAGTCGTTGCGATTTAAAGAACTGAGTGGCATCCATCAGGCAGCCATCAGGCGCACGACTTGTTCGTCCCGTCACTTGATATTATAAAAAAAAGGTAGAGAGGTCTGCGAAAAGATTCCATATTATAGTATAGTGTCATGGTAGATTTTTCAGACTAAATAATTTTATTTTTGGTTTCAGTTACCCCATGACCACGGCCAGCGCAACGTGGTCTAACTATAGCACGGGGTAATAATTAGGTGTGTAAATACGCCTTTCTTATCCCCTTTCTGCAATTTTAGTATAATGCAACGACAAAATGTCTCAAATGTATATACAAAAACTAACATTATTTTTTCCTTACTATAATATAATATACGAGTATTATGACTTACCCAGGTCACATTAAGTCAACCCCAAGCCAATTACGTAACGAACGTTGTCACTTGTGTTACCTAGTTACTGACACACTGACCGCTTGAATAAATTATTGACCTATTTTCAAACACGCTTAACGCTAGGTTGCCCTGTTGTAGTCTATTCATTTAGATTTTAAAATATGTCCTAGCAAATTGCTGAAACAGTGCTACATGTAAACCAGTCTGAATTCCAGAGCCTCAACGAGGACGACCCCCTCGCTGACACGCTTCGCAGACGGCGGCCGGGGAGGCGAAGGAGGCAGTACCTTTTTCCCCCGCCGTAAATTGGGGCATCTCTTACCACCAAGCTTGAGGGCGCCCTTATGTCTCTATCTATTTTACCTCCAAAAGCCGGCGGGCCATCCGCCGACACGTCTCTGGGGCGCCTCTCTATGGCGGTGGAGTTAACTGCTGGGGTTTAGTGGGTATACGGACTACCTACTGGTAGTCCCACATAACCTCTCACAGCTCCTCCGAGCCAAGTGGTATGTGTAACGCACTTCTCAGCGATAGAAACGGCCCCTGATCGCTAAATTCATCTCGATACCTCCAATGAACACTACGCCTTTGTGTACTACCGACTTTATTTTCAAGTAAAATAGTGTCATGATAGTCATGACAAATGACTATGAATCATAGTCATGGTCATTTTCTGTTATTTTTGTAAACAGCGATATTTATTTACTAATATTATGCCCCACGAATTTTGTGAAAAAAAATAAAGACAAAAAAACAAAATTCGAAATAATCTCAGTACAGAGTACTAAAAAAACCGACCTCAAAAGTGAAAATGAATGAAAAAATGAAAAAGTTTATTTCTTTTTTCTTAGTTGTCTTAAAATAAGGTTGTGGTACGTGGAATTACATCTATTTGCCAAGTTTTATTGAAATATCCCCTTTTTTTATTCGCCACTATACAGGACTTGACACAGGAGATAATAAAAATCGGTTCTCACTACTCAAAGTACATATATTGAGAGAAAAACGCCTTGAATTGAACAATAGCAAAACCAACCATTAAAATAATTGCTCCTTAAGTAAAATTTAGGCGCCATTTCTAAAAATGATTCAAAATGATTGAAAATGTTCATGCGTGATCAGCCACCCTTAGAGGTGGATGACTTTCTTCAAAATGAAATGGGACCACTATGTAGGTACCCTCTTTCCAACATAAAAAGAATCATGAAAATCGGTTCACAAATACCGGAGTTATCGCGTAACATACATACAAAAAAAACATACAGTCGAATTGAGAACCTCCTCCCTTTTTTAAAGTCGGTTAAAAAACAAAAAAATAAATTTGCGGAAAAAAGAAACAAGAAAGAAAATAAAAACAGGACAGGTCCAAACATTAAGTCTCTATGGTTAGGATAGGGATCGATCCGTTTGTGTATACAAATTACTTAAACGTACTTATACCAATCACATTGAAATTAATGACATTTATAAGGGATTCCGCACACAGAATACTGTCAGGCGTTCAAAGGTACCGCATTAACGTTCTGCGCACTACGTAAAGTTTACTTTTGAATACTGATGGCATTATAATGGCATTAGGGCATTATAATCGTATCAATCAACGTATGGATTTCTGCACAATGTAATGTGTACCGTACCGCCATTTTTCGCAGAATCTTTGAAGTCGAAAAATTAACTAAGGATTTTAGGGTCGTATTCTAGAACTCTACTCAAGCTCAAGTCAGGACTTGAGTATGATTCAAAGCACTAGAAATCATACTCAAGTCTGCTCAAATCCTGACTTGAGCATTGAGTAGAGTTCTGGAATATGACCCTTAGAGTCAATATATCCAATGGTCTTCGGAATAAATAAAAGAACAATATATTAATGTACTAGACAACCACACACATTATCTGGTACACTAATAAATGCCCTGGTTTACAGGAACAGGGCAACGAAATGTACTCCGGATTGCTATCCAGAAGTTGGTTTCCAAATAGGTTCAGCCCAATCCAGACCTGGACTCGTCGTCTAGCGTCCACAGGACTAGCCGCTGGGTATATTGAAATTAACGTGACTGTCGTTCTTGCAGTTCGTGTTCTGGACGGGAGTGTCCCCCGCAAATTATTAAATTCGCTCCTTGGTTCATAAAGACCATGTTTACAATAATTTCGAAATCGTAAGTCTAAATTGCTATTTGAACATTACAACATATTGACTCAAAAAGTGTATTTTTTTAGAATCGATTAAAAACAAATTACTAAGTTCAGATGAAAGATTACAATTTATGTATAGGCTAAAGTTCAGCGTAGACATCGAAACAATTTCCTACTTGCCAAATATATTTTTAAAAAAGGGAAAAAATAACTTCATATTTTTGAGAAAGTTCAGTGATGTCCACAAAATGTTTGTCTCATTTTGAATTAAGTAGATATCTTTTAATTGTTTCTTACAATATTCTAAAAACAGTTTTATTGACTTGTAAACATCCAAATTTTACCATCAGCAGTATATAATATAATCTTGAATTACACAAATTTTATTACAAGTTACAACATTATTGTAATAGCAGTGCGATATGTTGTCTACTTCCATTCTTCATACATCATCGCTAACCATGTCGTTGTGAAGTTCATATTGCATCGAACACAGTTCATCAATCTTTACCTTTGTCTTCCTCCCTTACATTTCACGTTCGTATTGAATAAAATACCTTTTGAGTGAATTCACTTCTTTTGATTCATCGTCAAGTATGCTGACAATAGTCCATATAACCTTAGCCACCACTAATGTGACTCCTATCCCAGCAAGTATCCTGCCATGATTTCCCCATGATTAACACCAACTTAAATGTTGCGCTAAATCTACAAAATACCTATGGGTAATCCAGCCAAGGACTTGTAGCGTGCGACCTGTCTGACCCAGATCGCTTGCATTGCATGCAAAAGCTATAAATACAACGACTTTATTAATGTTCATTTCGAATTATTCGAATTCTTTAATTACGATAGGCAATAGCGAAATTTATGTTAGCTTTTCGATAATTATTTGATCTGTTGTATTTGGTAATTTAGAATGTATGATAGTTAAGTATTACAAGGTTAATGCCTTAGCCTTTTTATGTTTGTCTTAACAGACAATTAATATAAACAGCACATTAGTAACCCACCCACACAACTCGGTGTTTAGTCTACACGGTTAAAGATTTTTTTTTGACAATTGTCGTTATTTTTCTGTGGTCGAGAGTCGATTGAAGAAATACTGCTATCTAATATTGAAAAGTAATGTCTACATATTAACTAAAATTACAGACAACTCACGTATTTAAGTCAAATTTTTGCTCGACATGTTTCGTACCAATTCGTGGTCCTTAATCATGAGATTCCGCGGCGTTTTGGTGAGCAGTTTCCGTGGAGTCACCGAACTAACCACCAAACATGTCGAACGAAAATTCGATTCAAATGCGTGAGTTGTCCCTTATTTTAGTTAACACGTCTGAGAGTCGTATTCTAGAACTCTACTCAATGCTCAAGTCAGGATTACACTGGAAACACAAGCACTGGAAATACGACCCTAATGGCAGGAACTTGAAAATGATTTCGAACCATAAACCATACTCAAATCCTGACTTGAGCATTGAGTAGAGTTCTGGAATACGACTCTGAGTGTCTCACGGTGGTTTTCTATTTAAAATATCTACTTTTTGAAACTAGGCTTCACGAAAGGGGAATATGTGCTTTTATTTAGTTATATTATCGGTCACTTGGTGGCGCCCTTCTCAAAGGAGAATATATCATTGGTACGCTGTGTACTTTCTGTTTTAACAAAGAAGTCTAGTTAAACCATAATTTCCCAAAGTGGTACCTACCGCCTAGGGGGCGCTAGGGACCTCAGAAGCAATTGGGGGGCGTTGATGTTGACAAGGGGGTGCCACCGCATTTGAAAAAAATACCTGAATTATCTATATAAACATTATATAATTTTTTTCCGTGTGAAACTTTGTGTTACGTTAATATATTTAATTGATATTGAATTATTTTTTATGTGAAATTACTCCACAAGTTTGTTACAATTATAATACAAAGATCAAACACTTAGAAAAAGTTCCTTCGATCCGGCCGGATTCGAACTTCTAGCAAACCGTGGCAGACGCTATACCTGCTAAGCCACGGAACGAACCAGCGGACCTCATGAATTTTTCTGTGCTTTGTTGTCGTATCTTTGTATTAGATTTTTCAACGACTTTTTAGCCGTAACGCCATCTATGAGAAATCTATGAAACTATTTCGTCACCCAGTTAGATACCTTTACAGTTACCAGCCCTGGCTAGAGATGTCGCTATTCACTGTATTTATTTATTAAATACGTGTTTTCTACTTTTACTTTTTTGTGGTGTTGGGAGTAGAAGTTTTTATATCTTGCCTAAGTGGGGGTGAGTCAAAAAGTTTGGGACCCCATGAGTTAAATTAAACGAAATCTCGTTTATTATTATTACAATTCCAAATTCTAATACACTGACGGTCACTACAGCCTATTTCATTCATAACCAAAAAGCACAATATCGCAAACTCGTCTTCAAGAGATACCTACCTGTACGTCATCTTTTAAGTCATGGTCATGCTCTGTTCGCTGTGCATCTGTCGATATCGACGATAATTTGATTAACTAGTGACAAAGATACCTAATCTAAAGTTTAAGTATTTAACATCTATGCTTACCTCAATGACCTGTCTAAGGTCTTCCACATACACGTTTTCAGTTTGCACTATCTCTGCACACACTCGTTCTAGTTGCGACAGCCCGGACATCTCGTCCATTGTTTGATGACCTGTCAATATGTTTTGGATGTTAGTGTTAAGTATTCGTTGGTAACCTCTACGATACTAAGGAAAGAACGCCACAATATGTCTTTTCTTCCTAACACTGTAAGTAGTAATGTTTACGAGAATAACCTTATATGAGATTCTACTTCGTATCTAAATTCACTGCTTTATTCGCGCTGAAGTGCGGCATAAATGTAAAGTAACTTGTATAATAACGAAGAACTCCAACATTTTATTTTCGAATCTAAAATCGTATCTTAGCAGTCATAAGATTTTTTTTAATAATTGCCAATTTTTTCTCATGCAGACATTGAAGACGTATTGCTATCTATTATTGAAAAGTAATGTACATGTAGAAAACTAAGCTTTGGTTGTTGTTGTAGTTCGTCTTCAGTTTGTTTAAAAAACAAATATACATGCTATTTTAAATCCGACAAAATAGTTTCTCCATCAAAAACAATGAAAACCTGTTAGAAGTGTACATTATTTTAAATATTGTAGTAGATCTCGTGGCAAAGCTGCTAATTTGATATATGAAATATTACTAAGCCTAGTAATAAAATAAACTCACGTGGACTTTCCGAGCGTCGTTCGGCAGAAACATTGTTCGATATACCAGCATTGTTAACAAAATTGTTACTCCCATTTGCCGACGTCAAGTCTGCATCACTGTGATCATCCAAACTCTCGATCGAAGCCAAATAAGCAGAATTCACTCCTTTGTTTTGAACACCACTACTAGAAGTCGAACTTGAGGATGCGATCGAACTCATAGAAAGAGGTCTTGATACTTCAACTGGAGGATTCAATCTTATAACCTCCTTTTCTGAAGATTTCAGATTCCCTGTCGACCCTACTACTTCGGGATATGGTTCAGTTTTCGATAATTGTTTTGATGGAGACTCAAAATCTTTTCTGTGCAAGCTATTTGTACCACCATTAATAATCTTAGGTATTTTGGCAGGAATTTGTGATTTAACTTCCATTTTTACGGGCGAATTGTCTTTGGAAGACAATTTTATATCAAACTCTCTATCATTGGATGTGATTGACAATTCGATTGACTGATCTATGTATGGTAAAGATAGAGATTCAAAAGCAGTTTTGTTGGCATTAGGTACGTCGTATACCAACGGCTTATTGTTTGTTGGGACATCGTAAGTTTGTACTTCATCGATTTTGAAATCTAGTTTTATTGGAGCTACCTTTTTGGGAGATTCCTTTTCTTCAGTTTTAATCTTGCCAAAACTTTTCAAGCTGCATGGTTGATCATAGATTTCCATTGATGGTAAAATCTGGACACCTGACTGGGAGATTTTTGACGTAGCTCCAACTAATGGGATGTTAGACTTATGTCTCATGGAAGATCTTCCAGTGCTAACAGTCTTCTTCTGGAATTTTACTGTCGTTGTCTCTGTTGCACCTGATATCATCCGTTTAACATTTGGAGATAGATTTCCGAACGCAGTTTCGTTCTTAACATCTCTAAACGTCCTGAGTTTTTGCACTGACGCACTGTTCTGATCACTGGTAAGATCGCATTTGTTACCAACGTTTTGATTACTTTTGAAATTCAATGAATATAAAGCACTTGTATTTGCCAATTTGATATTAGTTACACTTGTCCCAGAATTATCCAAAAGTTTCATAGTGTCGGTATTTGTTTCATTTGTGATATCATTGACCGCGTTATCATTTGCTTTTTCCTTCATGTTTAAGTTGCTGTTGGGTACAGGTGGATCGTTTCGAGCATCTTTTGCTGTCTCCAATGGATCGGGTTCGGGTCTTAAGCTTTTCGGCTCCAATAACGAATCGTATATACCGATGAGCGTTGGTGTAAGATCTGTTGTACTACCTGAAACAAAAAAATCTGAGTTTTAACAGGGATAGTGACACATACATTGGTTGGTCATACATTGGCTTCATAAACATTAGTTTGCAATTGTATAGACTTTGTTGTACAAACGATACGTTTAGCATGTCAATTATACTTGGGCACGTCGTGTTCAACTCGAATGCTTATCACTTTAGCCACGTGTATCAACAACTTTGTACGATAAGTAAAATCAATCCGTTTCTTAAAATGGCAATTGCGGTGTCGGCAGTAAAAAATTCGTTTGTACAGGGCGATAATTTCAAACGTTTTCAAAACATAATCTTATAAACACGTTGACTCGCCGTAACATAACAAACAGTAATTATGGTAGATACTAATAAAAACAATTTCCAACATAAAGAGTAAAGTTCAAAAAACGGATAGCATTTAAACAATTCTTCAAACTCTAATGACATGGACTCTAACCGCAAGTAATAAAAACAAATGTTTGTCGACAGACGTGTTTAATTTATCTGTAGACAATTCAATTAGACGCTAAATTGTTTTTTAATGGTTGTCGCATTCTTGTGGGTTTTATTTTGTTCTTAAAAAGTATTCCTGTTGCTCAACCAAATGGGAGACACAACGACAGGCCATGATGCTTATTCTTACAGAGGTGTCAACAATTTGAGTGGGGACCAAATTTCATCCATTTCATATTGTTTTTTTAATTCTTCTTTTAACGTAAATAAAATTAAGAAAGTAGTTTTTGCTTTTGATATGAATGGAAATGCGAATGTTGAGATGGATGTGTGGAGTCACGAGAAAGGATAAGATAAGGAATGAGTACATCAGGGGAAGTTTGAAAGTGACGCCAGAGACGGTAAAGATGAGGAGTAACAGGTTAATATGGTATGGACATGTCTTGCGGAGGGAAGAATGTCATGTTCAAGGGGAGCAAAAGGCCAAAGACAAAGATGGATGGAATGTGTGAAAGTTGACATGGATAAGAAAGGTGTGAGTATGGAAATGACGGCTAATAAGGAAGAGTGGAAGAAAAATACATGTTGTGCCTTTTCTAGCGTGGGACACGGACAGGAAGAAGAAGAGATAATCCTTCGAAAGCCGTCGTTATGGGGTGTAATTTAATTACCCCGCAAATATGATTATTTTATTGAACTATATTTTTTTTTACCTCTTTGTGACACAACAATAACTTAGTATTATAATGAAATAAATAATACATAAATTTGCATATCGACTTTGGCAAAGAATAAGGATTGTTTTACTGTATGTACCACCCTTTGTAAACCATATTTTAAGCAAACAGATATTATTCATCCTTGTACCTACACCAATAAACTATGAACACCAGCATTGTTTGTTTGTGACGCGGCGTGTACGGCATTAACTTCATTTGATGCGTACACATTGCACAGACCTAATACTATACATCCCTCATAAATACCAATTTTACACTAATCTTGACTCACGTTTCTTCTCAGTACCGGTACAAAAATAAAAACAGTACAACACTATAACATGTTGCGGTATTAAGCATTCGTCGAATCGCAATATCGTGAAGTAATGCTAAGTAATCCGAGAGTTATTTTAAATTTAGAAGAAAATTAAAGTTTAAAATTTCAGAAACTACTTCGACTTAATTACCTATAATCGTAACTTTCATTCAAATGTGGTCTTTCTTTTTATTAATAGTTTTGGCTTGGATACAAGTCCTTTGAGCCATGTCTTCGTTTAATTATCGGGATATGGGATTCTCAGTAATATTTGGCATTGTAGTTCTAAATTTTAATACATTATGTTTTTTTCACTTTCTCTTAAATAACTTAGTTCACTTATTTGGGTTTATTAAATAGTCTTTTAAGCGAAGGGAGTCAATATTTATGTTTTACTTTCATTTAAATCACATTATCTTCTATTACTTTGAACAATAACTTTGAATTCGTAATTAGTGGAACTTTCAGAATAAAGTCTTTTGTAATTTGGTTTAAAATAAGGAATATAGTTCTTACTTTCTTCATCACTATTTCTTTCTTCGTTTTTTCTTCAAAATAATCTTTGTGAAAACTGTACTCGTAACTTGAAAAACCCGTAATTTTTTTTTGTATCTCAAATGTGGTCCTATCAAACGACGCGCGAGTTTTTTCTTTTTTTTTTTGATACTGTTTTTTCCATTCCTAAACCGTAAAAGGCAAAGGCACTTGTGTGCCATACAGCCTAGATCGACAGTAACTTCTTTTTTTAAATTTATTTTGCATTATGTTTTCAGCACCAGGTTCTTTACGTGTTTTACACATTTATTTGGGTAGGCAAAGGTTTCACCATTAGCCTATACGTGTGTAAAAATTTAGTACTGCAAGTACAAATTTTCATGTTTCAATTACAATTAATTCATAATATTTAATATATGGATGTACCAACAATAAACTGCAAATAACGACAACCTCTGTGGTCGAGTGGCTTGCACACCGGTAGTCATAATGTCGCCATCTCTGGGGTACCGGGTTCGATCCTCGGCCGGAGATCCGGCCCGGTAACTCAGTTGGTAGAGGAGTTGCCCTAGATTGGCAAAACAAACACGAATTCGAGTCCTGTCGGACCAAAGGAATTTTTCTTATGTACGATCTTTGTATTAATAATTAATAAATTTGTGGTTCATTATAACAAAACCATACTTACAAAAAATATTAGGGTTTTTTTTAAATTACAAATCACCTTAGTCATGTTCTCGTTGTACATATCACATTCTAAAGGTGAATTTACATTGATGTAAGTATGACCAATAAAGTGAATCACAGTTGTTACCATAAACTACAATGTTATTTGACTTGCATACAAATTAGGTTGTGGTTTTAACGTCTTGCATTTTTATTATGACGATTTCCATGTAACTATTATCTATATTAGGGCGCACGAAAGGAGCCTCCCCAGGCGACGTACTCCTTTCCTGTACGACCTTACGACGACTGGCAAACCCTTTCGCCACCATGGCGAGCATTTTAGTATATGCCATCGATACTATAAGCAGAAGTATTACTTCTGCTTATAATAATAACGCACACACTCAACTTAGTGTGAGAAGTGCGTCTATATTGAGTTACTAATTATTATTAAATTTCTTTTGTAATCCCAAATCGAAAGGACGTACAGGTCGTGCGCCTGATGGTAAGTCACATGCCTGCCCATAACAGTTGCAGTGCCACTCAGAGCTTTAAATCACAAAGACCTGAGGGACACAGCCACTGCGCCCGTCACTCTGAGACGTACGAGTAAGTTGACAAGTCCCATGTGCCTGTAATTTCACCAGCACCCTTACCCTTCAAAACCGGAACACAGTAATGCTGACATTACTGCTTGGCGGTAGAAATAGGTAATCTGGCAGTACTTCCCTGGACGAACTCTTTCACATGGAGCTGTACTGCTACTATAGGAGGTCCTTAGGAGTACTGCCACGTCGCCTGTTACCCTTATGGTGGCACTGCGTATGACTATTTATGTTTGCGTATTTGATATGTTTAGCAAACAATCACCATGTGTAGATAGCATCTGTGACAAAATATTTGTCTTGTTCGCATATTCGACAAACACAGCAAACACCAAACTCGAGTTACCGCTGTTCGATTTCTCGATGCATATCAAAGGAGCCAAATAGGCAAATATGCAAGTAAACCGTTCACGCTATGGTCATATTCATTGTTTCAACTCCTTATTTAGCTCCATGTGTAGACGGTCATATTTGTCAGTGCACGTTTGTCTGTACGTCAAACATTTTTTCCAAGTTGAAACGATTGTAAATCGCTAATGTGCCGTGACGGCAATAAAATAGGATACTTCGGTCCACAAAAATTTATTCCATAATTAAGTCAAAAGGAAAATACCCGAAAGGGCTAAGTTATTTAGTATTACAGATTGGTATTAAAATTGGTACATAATTTATGTTGAGAACTGGTAAAAAGATCAAAATTAGACGCAATTAAAAATTAGAGCTGTGCTGTCGCTACAACGATTGAGCAAGGAGTGACGACGGAACGAAAGAAAACGACAATAACGAGGCAAAGGAACTAAAGAACGATTCAAAATTTGAAAACAAGTGACCAGGAATCAGAAAAAAAGTGATAAAAAGGTGGGATGATGATGGAAGGAGGTCACATCGTCACAAAGTACATCAAACACCCAACGCGACGTAGCCATGTGAAATGCCGCCTCGAGACGCAAAATTGACAAGTCCTATGTTCTTGTAGTTTCATCGGCAACTTTACCCTCCAAAACCGGAACGCAGTCATTACTGCATTCCGGTGGCCATTGTCGCATTATTCCTTAGCCGTAAAAATGGGTATTTTCAATTGTGATTAAAACAATTGATGTATTTGATTATTTGAAGGCCACAAGTTCAAACAGTTAGCGCTACATTGTGTTATCGCCGACGTCAAAGAGAAAAGAGGAGGTTCTTCATTTGCGTAATTTTTTTTTGTAATCTTTTTTTTAATAATGGAACAAATTAAGTAAGGTTTCGGTGGTCCAATATCGGTTTAGTGGCAGTCTAATCATCGTCCACAAAAATGCAAAAAAACACACCCCTTTTGCTCTCAACACAACTTCACTGCTGGGCACAACTTCATTTAAACATACAAGGCACGATACTCTGTTGTCACGGCATAATGGGAACGCACTCTAATTGACATTTTTAAAAGAAAAAATAGTTTAGGTGTTCATATATCTAATGTTACCAAAATGCAAGTGCGTAATTATGACAAGGAAGGCAGCCTTAACGTCCCTCTGCTGGTCACGAGTTTCCTTTAATTCTTGTTAAAGTCTTGATGCGTGTTGGAAACTTCACACATATTTGACGAGTTTTGTTAACCTTGTTTGACATTGTAACATTTGCCATTAAAACAAGGGTTAACTAGTAAACTTAACTGGTATTTCACATAGAAACCTTTCACCTCTCGGGAATAGAACCAAGGGCCAACTACACAGGAGGCAAGCATTCTCGCTATTCATTGCCTTTAATTTTGATAAAACGTTAACTGTCCAATACTCTATAAAGACAATAGGTTATTAAGAGTGCAATTATTTAAAGTCGAAACAATGGCGCAAAGTACAAACGTACTAATCAATGGCTGTCACAATTCGTCATACGCCATTGATCTATTATCGTAGCACAGGATGTTTGGAAATTAAATAAAAGAACGTTACAAGAACTCATTACGATTTATTTCGTGCGCCTCGTGGTAAGCTACACGCCTATCCATAATGTGCCACTAAGAGCTTACCAAAGACCTTAGGGGCACTACACTACCACTACTCTGAGACATGAGTTGACAAGTCCCATGCGCCTCTAATATCACCAGCACTGCAGAAATAGCTTATTTTGCAAAGTATACTTATAATGACTGCACAGAATTCTTTGATATCTAATGTGCAAAGCAAGTTAAATGTGTATTTTTATATTATCAACCTCAAATGTTACAATATACAAAAGAATACTTTTTTTAGCTTTTTCTCAAAATGTTCCAGTGTATTTGATTTGACAGGGCAGTAGTGCAGCAATGCAATCGCGAACTTGTGTCGCTGGTAAAAGTCGCGTTTGTAACCGCTTATAAAAAAAAACTTGGTACTATAGATGTTACGTCCGTCAAGTGTGTTGCCTCAAAATAACAAGAACTAAGTCTATAACAATGAATATCGAGTTCTAAGGTTTTCGCGATTGTTACACATAGGAAATGAAACTATTTCATTCAACCGTGACCATGGGACCTGTAAAGGGCTCGAAACGTTGGTTTGTTTGAAAAAACAAATATACGCGATTTAAATCCGGAAAAATAGTTTCATTTCCTATAACAATGAAGTTGTAAAATATGATTGATAGAACACAAAAAGAGGTGGTTTACTTTTAATTTTGGTACATCAATAAAGGTACATTATCCAGTACAGTTTAGCAGCAGTAGAGCTCTTTGTGAAAGAGTTCCTCTAAGGAAGTACGTAAGTCGGTTTTGAAGGATAAGAGTGCTGGTGAAATTACTGGCACATGGGACTTAGCGACTTATGCCTCTGGGTGACGAACACAGTGTCAGATCTTCATCAGACAGGTTTTAGATCTAATACAAATATCCTTTATTGCCACAATGACACTTATTTACATAAATAACATGTTAAGCCAAAACATAAACAAACAATAAACGGTACGGCAAACATGTCAGAGGGCAAAACGAGGTGTCTCAGCTTGTGCGACCTGGAACCGTTGTGTCACAGACAACGCTGTTTTTCAGCCACCTCCTTGTCCCTAAGATCTTAGGCGGGCTTAAAAGCAACTAGGGCCAAAAAATAATTATGACATTTTAAAAACCATTATTCTATATTTGGTAGTAAGGTAAGTTCAAACGTGAAAGCGTCCTCCGCGACAACTCCCACTCCCGTCGTGCACAGTGTTATTACCGTTCAGAGCAATCTATTTAAATGTATGTATTTTGGTATGAAAGTAAAATCTCATTAATTATTAAAAATCATGGAACAAATGTGTGTTGTTTAGGATGTTAGATACATGCATTGCCTGGGGTGACGCCACTTTTGCACTGACAGCTTTATTTGTTATCATATTGAGACATTTCAAATTATATCACCCTATATAATATATAAAATAATCATATTTCACCTTTAGGTATACAATTAGTTCCATGATATCGTGATGCGGTTAAAAAAAGGTTATTGGTTCAAGGGTATAGCAGCTATTGTCACTTACTAGTTTCGACAACACAGAAACCACTAACTTAAACGTGTTACCAATGGTGTAGCTAGTATCTGTGCAGGGTTGTAGTGGCCATAATAACTAATATTGCCTGGTCGAGGGCGTCAATGTTGCAGACAATGATATAACCGGAACATGACCTATTAAGACGAGACGCAAAGGAAAATACTGCCCTCATTGTTATAACTAACGGAATTAACAGATTCAGGCGTTATTTTGCCATGTTAATAAAAATGGAAGTAAATTAATTTGCTACTCCGCGAACACGCTAAAGGTTAAATCGTGTAAAGTTGCTAAGCTTGTGTTGAATATTTTTTCATGCAGTTCATTTCTTCACACTCCCTCCGCGTAAAATTAATAAAATAAATAACACAAGCGCAACTACAGTCACAGATACCACCACCAAAAATATACCCGACACGTGTTTCGGCAAAATTTAAAATTAACTTATCATTTTACCATTGAATGGGGGTACCATTTACCAATTAACAGTTACCATCGAGTTAAAAAAAACTGAAACACACTTTTATCTCGTCGAACAGAGATAACGGAAAATGGCGCGTACATACATAAATTTCAAAAATTCTTTGATAACTGTCAACGTTACGTCACTTTTGATATCTAGAATATTTGGTTTTTCCGTTTCACGCAATTCAAAGCTACCCAACTGGACCAAATTAAAAACTATAGAAAGATGTCATTTTGCAGATGTTGCCTTCTTGTTTCCATTTGTTTTCTCAAGCTGGATATTAAAATAGAAAATGTTACTAATAAAAGTTTTCTAGAAACTTCTTTTCGTGTTCACTATAGAACTGGTCGTGGTCTATTTAAAATGAAAATTACCATTTCTAATAAGACACAGAAGTATATGACTTCACAAAAACCTTGTGACGGCTAGCAGCACCACAAGAAAATGAATCAACTTTACTACCGCACGATACTAATGGTGGTGTGACCAATTTTCCAGTGTGTTCCGAAAACAAACGCGGAAGAATTAGTATATTTGGCTACGGCCGCGACACCTCGTTAGTAGCAGCTCTCGACTGTGAGAACAGACGAGAATGTCTACAAGTCATTAAAGTTGGCGAACGACAAATTCGCCACGCAATGGATGTACAATAAGGCCATAGATCGCCATGCTGGCAAAACGCGGCATTTTCTGACATGAAGTTCCAACACGATGATCTCTTTCATCGTAAAAACTTGTGAAGATGCGATCTCCTTCATCGTCACCTCATCTTTTTATCACCCTCTTTACTGGTTCCTGGCCACTTTCTCTTAAAATTTTGAATAGTTTTCGAATTCCTTTCCCTTCATCATTACTCTTACGTTGATTCGTTCCGTCATTACTCTCATCAGACTTCTCGAAGCGAGAAGAGTGCTTATTTATCATCCAACTCCACTTAAACTGTATTTAAAGCATTAGATATAATACCTACGCATATAGGCCCCCTTGAACTCAGTACCTGGACTTTCGACTGATTAGTTCTAGTAGGGATTTATATTGTTTGTACCTTTTTTAATATCATGGTATTATTTTGGTATAGGCTGTCTTCTTATAAATTTATGTGGACCGACCCTTCTCTTTCACTCTAAGGCGAGGCCACAAACTTAAAAACGAATGATAATAATGCCTTTTCTCCTTGGAAGAGGCGAGAGTCTAAAATAGATATAATAATAATCATTCATGTCGGACTCCGAATCCAGTGTTAGTAACAATATAACTTAAAAATATGTGTTAGTAACAATTGGGAAGGTACATTTTAATATTTATTAATGAGATTCCCGTGTAAAACGGCGCATGAGTGCAGCTTGGTGCCGTCTCCGCCTCACCATCGGAGAGTCCCATTTAGCGACAAGGATGCTAAGGATGCCATTCGTCCAGCCTCGTAGCCGAGGCAGGAGTGTATAATGGAGAAAAAGCAATCCGTACGAGCCTAAGCAAACATAGTGTCACGCGGCAACTTCTATAGCCTACTAAAAGCATTATTATATTGGACGCGGAAAGTTAACACACAGGCTACACGTGTAGAAAGGACTGGCAATATGCTTTGAAAGCAAAATCTCCTACGTGCAAACCTCCGCGCCAACATGTTACTAATCTTTCGAAAATAACTCAGTGAGTGCTCTGGTACCAAGGATACCGTAAGGAGAGGTAGGCTAGATAGGTAGGTTTTCTAATGGCCTAACAGCCAAAATATCGTATATAATATGTACCGTCGAAGCGAGGAATGAAATATGCCTTTCCTGGTACAATCGATACCTTAAGATACCTGACCAGGGGGTGACAAGCTGACTTTTTGGTTCTAAAAGCCTTCTTACAACAGAAAAGTGTAAAGGTATTCCATGTTTTTGGTTGAAATTCGTAATTATGTAATGATACAATAAGGAAGTCATACCAAAATGTATTTTTTTACTCACTGGCTAAACGTTATTTGTTTGACACTTTTCTTCATACTAATCTACTCAAAATCTTAGGTCGGGGAGGGGATCAGGTACCTTAGAGCATCGACTGTACTGTATATCTAAACCGTATTTTTTATGATTATGCGCCAGGTGGTAAGCGATATGACTGTCCATAACAGTAGCAATGCCAGTCAGAGTTTTAAATAACAAATTTGTGTGGCACTGCCACTGCCCCCGTCACTCTGAGACATAAGTTGACGAGTCCCATGTGCCATAATTCACCAGAACGGCCCGTCACTTGGTAATATAAAAAAAGTACGGGACGAACAAGTTATGAGCCTGGTGGCAATCGACACGCCAGTCCGTAGGAGTTGCAGTGCCACTCAGAGCTATAAATCGCAAAGATCTGAGGGCACTGCCACCGCGCCCGTCATATGGAGACTAAGTTGACAAGTTCCATGCTATGTTCCTTATAGATGTACTATAACATCCTTCTGTAGAATCGTAAAGAATGAACAAGAATATTTTTCTCGTTCTTTCTTTCGACGTAATAAAATTTCTAATTATATTTAGAGATGAACTAGTTCTGTTCAAGAGGCGACCTGCGCCCTAATCTAACATTCGTCGTAGATGAAAAACGCTCTGAGTCACCTAAAAGGAACGAAGAAATGTAAAGAGTAGTTAAAACTAAAATTTACAACATACAATTTGTAACGAATTGTAAATGTATTATACAAGCCGTGGTAACCTAGGCCTTGGCTTGACCTGTCGCCTCTCAAGCCGAGGCCGTGGGTTCAAATCCGGGCTCGCTACTCTGCGTTTCTAGGAACTTAATGTGCGAAATTTAATTTGATATTTACCATGAACTTTTCTGTGAAGGAAAAGACAGTGATGAAGCCTGCGCGTCGAAGAAGGTTCACAAACCTCATTGGGCCAGAGCGTGGCGAACTGTGACCTAAACCCCCGCTTGCAAGACTAGCACAATAGGTCACGACTAGCACGAGAGCCACATAGGCGATTATCACACTGCCCCTCAGCATGCAGAGTGCGCGGGACGACGGATCATGCGCCCCGCATTTCCGCGCAGAGACGCGTTGTCATTGTGTTGCACGGCGCATGATTTCTATACAAACTGAGATACTTCGATACAACGATAAAAAAACGCAGCTTCGCACACCGCTGTGTGATCATTGCCATAGAAGCGCAAGATATTGCTATTCTCTATGGGAGAAAAGCTATATCTCGCGCTTTATGTCGCTCTCACGCAAGTGTTAACCATCGAGTATATAACCAGAAATAGAGACAAAATAAGGGCCATCCAGCCCTGGCAACTCGTCAGGTAAATGGACCTTCTATATCACTTTTAAATATCAATCAGAAATTAGAAAGTTCAAATAATACAGCGCCTACAAGTGACCTGTGTGTACGTCTACGTATATTCCAAAAATATTCTGTATTTATTGTAATAAAGATAATATCTTTAACAATGGAGGCTGTTTAATTCGGTGGTGTAGGAAAAACAGCAAAACATTTAATTACAAAACAAACGGAATCACATTTCATCGGTAATTAAATATTAAGTATGTAATTTTACAATTTTCGTCTATTATAGCAAAGCTCAAGTTAAACTGGTAGATTTGAAGTGAAACAATTGACGACACCCGTCAATTGTTTCGTATTCGGGGTGGCCAATTGGAGCGCAGTTGTCACAGTAATGATTTGGCAGAATAGTTTTCAAACAAATTACAATAAAAAAGTATAACAACTACACACTACACGTAGATAATTCTACATTCAGGCTAAATTTAATAGATTTTTTTTAAGTGCGGGACGAACAGATCGTGCGCCTGGTGGAGAGCTAAACGCCTGTCCAAAACAGTTGCCGTGCCACTCGGAGCTTAAAATCACAATCACATCTTTATCATACTTAAATGGAAACACCTCAAAGATATTTCCTGAATAATAATAATAATAATAATTTAATAATAATTCAGTTCACAAATTCCGGAGTTTTGAGGTCACATGTCAACTTAGAAAATTAGTTATAACTAGATAGTAAAATTTGTTGACAATATATAGGTATTAGCAGGCCCATGCTACTAGACCCTGTTGAAAACTTTCGCAAAATTCAAGTTAAACTCAATCTTTATTTCATAGATAAGCAATTTACACTTGAAATCGTCATGTAGAGTAAACTCTACTGAATGAAGAATGAGCAACAAACGCTAGAGGTTGCTTATTGTAAATATACATTTGAATACATTTATCATTTACAATATTTATTTTAAACATCTAAATGGTTTACTAACACGGATTTTTGTCATCCAAGTACGCAGAAGCTGTATAAAGTTACCTTTAGTATAAAGTTTTTGTTTTAAAACAGTTTTAAGCCTCGTAAATGACAAATTTTGATTATCAACCGAAATCTAATTATAGAAGCATATACATTGCCCTTTAAAATAAATTTGTGACTTTGTCAAGACGGCTGTAAACAATTTTAATTGCATGTTAATTCAGCTAGCTTATTCTTATTCCTCGTATTAATTATTTTTTAACTTAATTTATTATGTTACCCACCGCATCCTTACTTCTATTCATCAGCCGTCGATCAAAAACTCAAAAAACGTCAACAACTAAAATTATAGCCAACTTAAGAACCTCCTCATTTGTAAAGTCGGTTACAAATTATTAACAGGGTCGTTTCTCATTTTACAACTTGTCCAACATTGTGTTTGTCATTGGTGTTAGTTAGTTCGTCGTAAAGTTGTTATAATGTTGTGGTTTATGAATTAACGTAATGTAAATATGAAGTACAACATGAGTAATGTCAATTTCTGAGAAATATCTTTAAATCTTTATGTATATAATAAATAAACAAAATAATGCTGCTTGTAGTTTGTCATTCTTGTTTTGATATTATGATGATTCGTCTTCGTATAAAAGGATAAACATTGTATTTGTACAGACTTATGAGCAGTAGAGCTTATTGTTCGTCGAAGAAAGTACTGCCACCTTACCTATTTCTGCAGCTAAGCATTAATGATCACATTACTGCGTTCCGTTTTTGCGTAAGGGCGAAATTATAGGCACATGAGACTTTTCAACTTACGTCTCAGGGTGACGGGCGCAATGGCAGTGTCCTTCAGATTTTTGCAATTTAAAGGTCTGAGTGGCACCGCAACTGTTATGGACAGGTGTGTCGCTTACCACCAGACGCACGACTTGTTCACCCCGTCACTTGGTATCATATTAATAATCATAACAAACTAGTGGAGTAATTTCAATTTAAATTGAATATCAATTCAATAAAAATTTCAATTACAATCAGTTTTTCCAAACTTTCATCGTTTTATGTACCTACGAACCAATATTTCCTATAAGTACAAACTTTCAACTGCAACTTTTACAGACGATTGTTTATTATTTATTGAGAAAATTAAACATAATATTCTTGTACATAAAATATATTGAAAAAACAAAATATCCCAAAAAGAATTTAAAATTTCCTAAAAACAAAAGTTATTTACTTGCTGGTTGTAGTCTCCCGAAATCTATTTTTCTTCACTTTCTCATCACAGTACTTGGTGGTAATCACATCTCTGTACATATTAAACGTACCAGTGAACTCTAGCCTCAGTAATGGAACGCTTCCGCCATGACTGACTCGATCGCTTCCTCACGCTTGCAATATATTCCATTATGTACATAAATAACTGTTCTTTAGAGTAACGGATACAGATCAAACATTGAATCATAAACAAAATTAAAGGCTTCTGTGTATTTACTGAAATATAGAAATGCATGTTTTTGCACATGAATCGGGAGAATCTATTTATTAATCTGTATAATTCTTCGCGATTGAGAAAAACTTTGATGTTTAAAATAGTGAAGAAACCTTTGTAGCGTTCAAAATGGCCACCGTAAAGGTATAAAAATTTCCTACGATAAAATATCACAAAATTAAATGACTGAAGAAAAAATGTAAATCTAAGATCTGATAGTATGGCTAATTAGATGCCATGGCCTGGATAACTTATCACAAAGTCGAAATTTTTTTTGGCCGAAATAACATTTGTTCGAATTTTCATTACACCGAAAACCGAATTATAACGAAACAGTTGTTCTTTCAGGATATGTTGAATGTTTATCCCAAAGACACGATTAGGTTCGGTTAGGTTAAGTTAGGTTTAAAAAACATTTTCCTCTCAAAATTGCTTTCGAGGTTATGAAATTTCGAGCGAACGTTATTTCTGGAAAATGTCATTTCGGACTACTAATAAGTAATGAATGACGAAATATTTTACTACTTTAAGAAGATACAAGATTAAAAAAATTGTAGTATGAAATGGCACACAAACAAAAGCAGCACAAATCTATCCCGTTTACTTATTTTCATCCGATTGTGATAATACTTCGTGAATTGCTGTACCAACACCCGCAATTTTTTCTAAAGCAGTAGATCCTACTGTTGAGCATGGGTTTTCAGAGGGTTAAGGCCTGTATCGCTGGCCCAACGCTGATTGGGGAGTGGACACGTTTTCAGCGGCATTGCAACGCACAACACTACATCTATTTAGTCATAAAACAAACGTGACAGACGGTTGTATGACTCAGCTCTTTGGAGCAATGTGCCGTTGCTGATATTATACCGTAGCCCGTAATATAACCACTTAAGCAAAAACACTATTAACATGCAATTAAAATTGTATAATATCCTTCAACAAAACCACACATAAAGCACAAATGAAAACGACAACATTGTAGCTGCGTCAACAAATCGTGACCATACTCAAAAGCAAAAAAAGAAACAAAACAGTCTAGTCATTGTTTCCCCCAACAGAGTGCCATTCTATAATAGGAAGTAGACTCCTTTTAATTTTCTTAAAAGCTTTTATTTATGAAAAGGGCGGTTTTACGCTTTTGATCTTTTCAAAAGATAAAACTAACCCTTTCATTTGTCAATGAAAGGAAGCATTTTACTAGTTCCAGAATAACAAAATGTCTCTATTTGAAAAGCGGAAAGTCATTCAAATTCAAAAGAAATTAAATATTAAATCAACGAAAAAATAATATAAAAGTCGTTGAAAGACCAAGTACAAAGACACGACGCAAGCACATAGAAAAATTCGTGAGGTTCGTTGGTTCGTTCCGTGGCTTAGTTGGTATAGCGTCTGGCACGGTATGCAAGAAGACGTCGGTTCGAATCCGACCGGATCGAAGGAATTTTTTCTGAGTGTTTTTTCTGAGTGTTCGATCTTTGTATTAATAATTATAACAAACTAGTGGAGTAATTTCACAAAAATAATTGAGTATCAATTCAATAACAATTTAATGAAAAAATAATTGTTCTTATAAGCAAAACTTATGTTCCCCAGCCGTTAGTTTGAATTTAAGTATATTTAAGTACAGACTTAAAATTCTTATTCACAAAACTCATGTTGATGTCTATGTATATATAGCAATTGTTGCAGTAGAGCTCCTTGTGAAAGAGTTCGTCCAAGGAAGTACTACCAACATACCTATTTCTGCCGCTAAGCAGTAATGTGAGCATTATTGCATTCTGGTTTTGAAGGGTAAGGGAGTTAGTGAAATTACAGCCACATGAAAGTTCCAACTTATGTCTCAGAGTGACGGGCGCAGTGGGAGTGCTCCTCAGACCTCTGCGATTTAAAGCTCTGAGTGGCACTGCAAGTGCTATGGACAGGCGTGTAGCTTATCATCAGGCGCACAACTTGTTCGTCCCGTCACTTAAAATTATAAATAAAAGCAAATGAAGCAATAAATTAGTCAATATGTTAATTTTTTCCGTTTCGTAAATAACTTTCAACACGAAAAACAAAATTAGAGTTAGAACTGTTGAAGTACTCGTCTATATTTCTACAGGAATCTAAACCAAGAAGGTACATGCGGTCCACGGCATTTTCCCTTGTCGTACCGGCGCCTACTCGGTGGACTCCGGCGCCATGCGCGTACGACTGTACGGTTACCTTGATTTATAGAAATTACGGATACGTCCGGCGGAACGTGACAATAAAAGAACTCAAAAATTACATATATTATAATATACAGGTAAGGCACACAATAAAAGCTTAAGCACTAGAAAGTAAAACTAGGATTAAGTTATATGAATAAAATTGGGTCCCTCCGGCAAGGTGCCCAAGATGCTGGCCGCGTTCCCCCTTTATAAGGTTATGCTAATGCGTTGGGCAAGGTAGCTGCCGGCTCTTGGGTTTGGGCCAGACAGTATATTAATTTTTTTGTAAAAAAATTTGTACAGATGAAGAGCACTGAGACCTCACGGGCCAAGGATTTGGACTCCAAAGGCTGTAAATAGGAGCCGAGGTCCTGGTACTTATTACTATTTCCGCCAGCTCAGCTGCGGAGCCAGCCCTCTTCCTGTTGTGCTGGAGATGTGTCGGCACACGTGGCGTCCCACACCAGTGCCCGACCCATAGTCCAAGGGATGACAGTCATTCCGTCCGGGCGTGTGCCATATATTTTTTGTGTGGTTTATAATGTTGGACGATGTGGAGAGAATGATGAATTTGAAAAAGACGCCACTAGAATTTAAGTTCTAAATTAATGAAGTAACAAATGAATTTGGGTTATATATATTTCAGTCGGTAGAGGTATTAATTTAAATTAATTTTGTTGGTTTTTGACTTATTTATGTCAAAACATCACCGCGACTCTAGTCACGTTCATTTGATCGCCTTATACATAATGTAACCATTACTACGTTCCAGTTTTGAAAGGGTAAGGGAAATTACAGGCGCATGGGTTTTGTCAACTTTATGTCTCAGTGTGACTAGAGTGGCAGTGCCCGTCAGATCTTTGCGATTTAAAGCTTTGAATGACACTATAATGTGTGTGTTATGGACAAACGTATCGCATATCACCAGAATAAACGTGTCACTTACAGGTTCGTCTCATCATTTGCAAAAATAAATTAACGAGCTTCAATTTTGCTGTTAAAATTACCGGTATCCAAGCAATTTGCCTTTGCATCAACGTTCCAGGCTCATTTGAAGATCATAAACTATATTCAAAATCTGGAATCAATAACGATTAAAGTACCTAATAAGAACAATGATTTATTGTACCTTTATAAGCTTACATATACAGGGTGTAATCGTTAAGTGTGCCCAGGCGATTATTCCGTAAATATAAGATATATCAAAAACCTTTCAACTGATGTTGAAAGTACTTTGCCGAATGAGTAAAACGACATCAATAACTTTCTAAATCGTAGGTACTAGAAATATTCAAAATTTTAACCTTAACCCTTCCATTTAATAATTTGACATTCGTAGAGGAGCTTTTGTTTCGAACTGCTTTGAACACAAAATTTAGTACCTACTTAAAATAAACATAACTTAATTTTTATTCAATTAAAAAATACTTTTATTGCATTATTATAGCAGTTCCGTTATTTGTAAACTTACTGTTACCCCATAAAGTATGTCAACTAAAGCCTCTCTACAAATGTCATATTAAATGTATGGGAGTGGTTAATGTTAAATTTTTGGATATTTCTAGTCTTATTTTCAAAAAGTTATTGTCTGTTTACTCATTAGGTAACGTACTGTCGATACCAGTTTAAAGGTTTTTGATATCTCTTATATTTACGGAATAATCGCCGGCCACACTTAACGATTACACCCTGTATATATAAACAGTTAAATAAAGGGTACATACTTATACACAACTTTGAGTTGATCTGCCCACTCCTAAACTAGATGAAAACCAGTATCTATGGAGACTTGTTCGTCCATAATAAAGTTAAAACCGTTTTAAGTGAAAAGATATATTTACTTGCAACTGTCACAACAAAAATTCAATACAATTCTGATCTGAATATATGTAATAAGAAAACCTGTTATATTGTTGACACCGATGCGTCCAATGAAGTAAAAAGAAAATTATATTAGCAGCAGTAGAGCTCCTTATGAAAGAGTTCGTCCAGGGAAGTACTGCCACCTTACCTATTTCTGCTGCCAAGCCGTAATGTGAGCATTACGGCGTTTCAGTTTTGAAGGGTGCTGGTGAAATTACAGACACATGGGACTTGTCAACTTTTATCTCAGAGTTACGGACGCATTGTCAGTGCCCCTTAGATCTTTTTGATTTAAAGCTCTGACAGGCGTGTCGCTTACCACCAGGCGATGACTTATTTGTCCCGTCACTTAGTATAAATAATAGGTAAGAGATACGGCAAGTCGATCAGCAATGGAAGTTGAGGATACTGCGTTTACTTTTTTTTTAAACAGAAACCGGACTGCAAAAATATTTAGCTGAAAAGATAAAAAATTAACTCTCCACTCATTATTTTGATTTTTTTTTTATAGCATAGGCTATTAAAAAAATCAATATCAAAAACACTCTCACAATCAAGACGAATCTAACGATACCTCATATGTCAAAATCCATCAAGCCGTTTAGGCGGTACAAGGAAATGGACATAATCATACATACATACATACACTCGAAAAACCCGTCGAAAAAAGTAAGATCAAGAGATTTAAAACATAAGTAATAATGTACCAGACCGCCACACTATATATCCAGTAGGTACCAGAGGAACGGTATTCACTACGGCACACGACTCAGAACACCCAGACCAGAACCAATTTATATAAATAAATAACTCATCGGGAGACAACCAGAAACATTAGTAACATCATTCCTTAATCCTTTCCAAATATTTTCTGTTGCTAGAAACAAACGTATGGTCACACTACAGAGGCTTCTAAAGTCTAGACAGTTTCTTTCACGATTTATTCCTAGCTAGACCGGCCATCCTACAGTCGCGATTACCGCGTCTTACATCTATTTACACTCTTAGGCTTTGATAACAATAATTGGATATTATCTCAGTAATACGTTTGATCAAACAGCGACATCTACGTCAGATGAGGCATCTGCAAAGATAACGGGTGCGGTAGGTTTTTAAAAAATTGTCACTAGATGACCCTGGCGGTGACGAATGCCGCAAGCCAGTACAAAGACCCATAAGAAAAATACATAGGAGAATTTTGACAGCTCGGTAACCTGACTCTAGCTCAGTTGGTTAGAGCAATGCTACGGTGCATCATGGTTTCAAATCCCACCGGATCGAAAAAAAATTCAACGTATCCAATTTTGTATTAAAAATCATAACGAAACTAGTGGAGTTATTTCCCAAAAATTCTCAGTAATACAAAAATAATTATTAATGTTATCTTCACAATGGTTAATGACGTAATAAACGTACGTTTCAAGACACGGATCTTTCATACATAGGATTTACATCATAGTACACCACCCTTACCCATTGCGGAAGGTTGTAGATTTCACATCTAACCGAAAAGTTGTATGAACAACAATCGACATGACAACAACATGCAAATTTCATTCATCGTTGATTCAATCGTGTAAACTCTAAGATTGGCATGATTCGAAATGTCAGTAGTCTTGGCATAGTCCAGATCCGAATCGGACCTCTAAATCATCGCTCACCGTCAAAGTAAATATCTTAACGAAATACACAATCCCAGTAAATTTTTGAGACCTTTCACCTTTTCTTGCGTATATTTTCAAGATTATACTTTTTTCACTATAATATCAAGAGACGGGAATAACAAGCCGTGCGCCCGTTGGTAAGCAACACACCTGTCCATGGCAATTGCAGTGTCACTCAGAGCTTTAAATCGTAAAGATCTGACGGACACTGCCACTGCTCTCGTCACCCTGAGAAATAAGTTGACAAGTCGCAAGTGCCAGTAATTTCACCAGCACCCTTATCAAAACCGGAACGAATTATCACATTGCTGCACATTGCTTGCAGAAATAGTTAAAGGGGCTGTAATTCCCTGGACGAATTCTTTCACAAAGATCTCTATTGCTACTAGTACGTTGAAGAATTAAGTATTTTTATTTATTTTATTATAAAAAACTAAACATCAAAGTTATAAGTATTATCAACGCCTAATACTGATGAAGCGTCATCAGTGACACCCTTATTACACTTATGTCCATTTGCACTAAACTTAAGTATGTCTTAAAAAAATGCTTAAATTGATAAGACATTCTTAACACAATGTATTAAGAGTGTCTTTTGCATTGCAATTATTGGTTTAAGACGTACCTAGGTTTAGTGCAAGTGGACATTAGTTTCTCAGTGTAATACCCATCATTACTCCAGTCGGTAACCGATTAGACATTTTCCTTCCGGTGATCTTCACATTGGAAGAGTTGATGAGGACATTTATAAAACACACAAACAAGTTTTGAAAGCAAGGTTCTTAACCGACATCAAATTAACAGGCTTTCATATCGATAAAAGCCATGTATTAGACAAGCGCTGCAAGAAACAACGTAATAAATGTAACAACGCGCAAACTCATAGCCCCGCACTAGGGAAACCAGTGCCATGGACACACACTTAGGCAGACAACCACAAATTACACCCAAACTTACGAGATAAATAAATGTAGGTCATACCATGGTGATACAAATATTTCTCTCAGCACGGGAATCAAATGCCTGCAGTCCAGCTTGGTAACCGTTCGACCACAGTGGAAGGTAAAGAAGCAACCCAAGAATGAAGGCGGACTATCAAGTAACGCGCTAATGGTGTCAGAGACGGTGCGGCAAAGCGTCATCATGCACTGCGAAAATATGAGGTTATTCGGACAAATCGTAAATGACGCTGTGGTAGTGCGTATATTTCGATTTATATTGCATAAACCGGTCTATCTGACATGGTGTCTCTTACACGTTGCTCCGAAGGTAGATATGATAACAGCGAATTATTTTTATATTTTTATGATATCAAGTGACGGGACAACCAAGTCGTTCACCTAGTAGCAAGCGACACGCCTATGCGTTACAGTTACAATGCCACTCAGTGTTTTAAATCGCAAAATCTGATCCCTCAGACTATCCCTAGTGCCGCTACGCCCGTCACCTTGAGACATAAGTAGACAAGTCCCTTGTGCCTGTAACTTCACTAGCACCCATCAAAACCGGAACGCAGCATCACTCACATCAGTGCTTGCCGGCAGAAATAAGTCGGGCAGCTGTACTTCCCTGGATGAACTCTTTTACAAAGGAGCTCGACTTAAAATTTCCTCAACTTCAATAGCTCACAATTTCTATTCCAGAAAATTTAGAAAACTGTCTTTTTTTTTGAATCGGTGCTGGTATGTTTTTTCTTGGTAATAACCCAGGGCCCTTCTTGAAACTACTGGGTCACTGTGATTCCATTGAGATTCCACTGAGATCATATTGCAATTAAGATAAAATTTGTTATTCTGCTAAACTCTAGTTACAATGGCAGTTGAGTCCCAATAGGGTGTCAGTGGAATGACAATGATGGCATTCATTCATTCGATCACTTGTGATTGATGTTGCTTTAGTAAACTATCATGGAAATTACTATGCATATCTTTTTTTTATTTCGATTTAATTAGCAATTTAGTCTTCAAAATAAATAACAATAATACTTACAATACTCCTCAGTACAGCCTTCCAACTGTCACTCGTGACTCGTTGGAGGGGGTAGTGAGGGGTATGTGGCATACGTCAAAAACGCTGGACATATACGATATATCTATAAATATATTAATGTCGGTGTGGCCAGTGATTGGAGACATACTCGTTATTTTAATAAATGAAATGTTTAGAGAAGGTATATATCCTGATATTTTAAAAAGTACTCGTGTATGTCCAGTGTTTAAGGGGAAGGGGGACGTGACCCATGTTGAAAGCCACAGACCGATAACCATAGTTCCGAATATATCAAAAATAATAGAATCTATTATATCAACAAGTATTATGGATCATTTCGAAATGAACGATTTGTTATCAGATAGACAATATGCTTATAGGAAAGGTAAATCCACCGTAGTTGCAGCACAAAATATAGTAGATTCTATTATTACCAGTATAGATGATAAGTATAAAACTGCAGGCATTTTTTGTGACCTAACAAAGGCGTTCGATGTAATTGAAAATGATTTATTAATTCAAAAGCTAGCTGTGTATGGCGTCAACGGAGTCGCCCATAACCTATTAAAGTCTTTTTTATCAAACAGACGGCAAACGGTTCAGGTCAGTACAAACGGTACAACAACTAGGTCAGCGGCAGGTGACGTCACCATTGGCATCCCACAGGGATCTGCCCTAGGTAATACACTATTCCTGGCATTCATCAATGATCTGCCATACTTTATATCAGGGGGTCTTGTGGTTCTATTTGCGGACGATACAACCGTTATAGTGTGTGCTAAAACCTACAACGAGTTGGAAGAAAAATTAGCCTGCACGTATGAGCAGCTGTGTGAGTGGTTCTCTGCGAATGGACTTATTCTTAACGAATCGAAGTCAAACCTTATGTTGTTCTCAGGAAGAAATTCTATAACAAAGCCAATTATCACCTCCATTGTTCCATTATGTAACACCTGTAAATTCTTGGGTTTAACGCTAGACTCAAATTTGAACTGGAAGTCACATATACAAACTCTATGTCAAAAACTTGGAAGTGCTGCATACGCACTGAGGAAACTGCGTCCTCTTGTCTCCAATGTGGTATTGAGGCAGACGTATTATGCGTATTTTCATTCGTTGATGTCTTATGGCATCACACTGTGGGGTAATTCAACTGAGTCGATTAGGGTATTTATTCTTCAAAAACGTGCACTAAGAACAATAGTAGGCATAAAAAAGGGTCAGACCTGCAGAAACCTTTTTAAGAAATACAATATAATGACCATGTACTCACAATATATTTATGATATAATAGTTTATGCGCGTCAAAACTTGGCTACTTATGAGCGACGTACGGGCGGAGGCCGAGCGTTACGAAACGCGGGAACACTAAAATCCGTTGCCCACCGTACCGAACTTGCAACTAGAAATCCGCGGGTAATAGGTCCCCGATTCTACGAACATCTACCCACAGACCTGAAAAGTGTTAGAAACGATGCAACGTTTTGTACCCGACTAAAAAACCTTTTATTGGATATTGAATTGTATACAGTGTCGATGAGTTTCTTTTGAAACAATTTTAATTTTATTTTATTCGACAAGCAGTAGTTATACTACTTTATTTTATATTCATTATTATTATTATAATTTTATTACTGACGATCATAGTTATCCCTTGACATTGTATTTCCAATTGTAATATTGTGACATTGATAACATGAAATAAACGATTCTATTCTATTCTATTCTCAACATAGCCCCGCACTAGGGAAACCCTGTGTCACGGGTGCCGTGGATACACACACAGACAACCACAAATTACACCCAAACACGTGAGAGAAATAAATGTAGGCCATACAAATATTTCTCCCTAGCAGTCCGCCATGGTGACTTAATATATTTTTTTATGTCACGTAATTAGTAGACTACGCCGTGGTCGTGCCATCAACTCGTCAGTGAAGAGCAGAATACCAAAAAATTGCAATGGCAGTTGGATAGTAGTGCGATGGCAAACCACTAACAAGCAATTACTTTTAACTTTTAGCAGAATATCAAACGTACTAAATCCTGCCATTGACACTATCGATACACAACTGAGATAATGAGATTTAAAATTAGCAGAATTGGGGCACCGAAGTCATAGTTACTTTGGTATTCAAATTACATGAAATTCCCTTGCATGAAACCAGATTTGTACGTCTATGACCATAGATATAGGAAAAAAGAAGAGATATTTAATGACGCACTTTAAAATCGGGTACCGATGTCTAGGACGATACCCTTTGTTTTTAATTTTGGTCTGTCCGTCTTCAACATACAAGAGATCATGAATAAACCAGCCGTCGAAAATCGGTCGCCGGATAAATCTTGTAACGTGGTGCTGAATATTCATAAAAAGAACAGTTAAATGTCGGATTAGTCCAGTTCTGACCTCGATTGACACTTGGCAGCTTTTCAAATTAATTATTGGTTGTAGTATTTTTTCTTTATTTTTATAGGTTAGGGAACTAGATCGTGTGGAATACAAGACTTAAAGACAGAATGAGATGCAATCAATGAGCGTTGTGATGTGAAAGATGATGTAGTAGCCAGGATGTAAAGGATGTAAATGATAGATATTAGTAGATAACAACACAAATTTATAGAGCGTACATGAAAGGAAACATGACGGATGTATCTCAACCAAATTGAGGAAGTCTTTAAAAAGGTCAGGTCAAAGCACCAAGAATAAACGGACTTGTGTGAAAAGACTGATCCGAGTGAAGGTAGAGATGTGACAAAATGTAGCGAGAGCAGATCTAATACCCACTGGCACTAAAACTACGTCTTAAATTGAAAAGACACTCTTAACAGAATGTCTTAAATGTGTCTATTGGAATTGCAAGCAATTAATGCGCCAAGTTCAGTGCAAATAGATATTAGTCTGTCTACCACAGTACGAGACAGGTCTAAAAATAGGTCGGTATCATAATGACAATATCATCAAAATGACCTGATCTGCAAAAGGACTAGATCGCAAAACGACCACTTCTGCAGAAAGACTACTAGATATCGAAATGACCATATTGTTAAATGGACCGCATGGCAAAACGACAAGGTAGCAAAATAACTAGATTTTGTTATTGTTTTTCCAAAGTACAATTTGGTTAAACATTTAGTATCATCCCAAAATAAATGAAACAAAATTTTTATAATTTGAATTTGTATTTGTTTAGGCTACCACGGCCGACCTTACGTGGTAAAACTAAGTCATAGCAGTTGGCTTTAGATGAAAAGCGCTCATTACAACTCTACTCGATGACTTGATGTTGGAAATCTAGTGAAATTTAGGAAATTTACTTTTCTAAATTGGTCCTAATCCGTGAGTTCTGAGTAGTGTCCAATAAACGTACGAGCAATACGGGTCTCGCAATTCTTGAGGTCTCCATTAGGAAATCTATGGTAGTAGACCAACTGATAAACACTTTCGAATAGGACGTAACGTTACAAGGTAGTTCACCTTTGTTAGTAGCAGTCTTGTAGCAGTAGAGCTCCCTGTGAGATCGTCGAGGGAAGTATTACCACCTTATCTATTTTTGCTACCAATATGCTACTAGTATGTGAGCTACATACGTTTCAGTTTTGATGGTGCTGGTGAAATTACAGGCACATGGGACTTATCAATTTATGTCTCAGGGTGACGGGCGCAGTGGCAGTGCCCCTCTGATCTTAGTGATTTAAAGCTCTGTGTGGCACTGAAACTGTTATGGACAGGCGTGTCGCTTACCACCAGGCACACTACTTGTTCATCACGTTACTTGGTATCATAAAAGACGTTCGTAGGATTCGGTTTCCGAAGTAAATTAATACGACGAAGGGTCTGCTACAAGACCTCAATATTATATAGTGTCATGTGCTTGGATTTCTCAGACTGCGTAATTTTATTCCTTTGCTATTACTAACCAAATTGTAAGTGAACGTAACAAACCATCATAAAACAATAAATTAATTTTTCAAAGGACTCAGAACTGACATTGACACCAATACCTCAATTTTAACAAAATACACAATTTAAAAATATTGTGCAAATCAATATTAAAATATATTCAATGACTAACTCTATAGCGCCATTAAAATATTTAAAAAACCACACTTATTAACGTCGTGACATATGTTGGCGCCAAAATCTCCCGCGGTGATAGAGGTTTGAAATTGGAATGTGGCGTTCCGGTAATTCTTTTTATGGCTTTCATTTCTTACTCGAATCCTCTTTGGCCAGTGTAAAATATGCATTTGAATACAAATTAAGGTCTAATTTTGTATCAATACAATTCTAATTTTAAATACAACGACGACAATGAATGTAATTTCATTGATTGAGATACTCTTCAACTTGCACAACCTGCAACTAAAGACTCCTTCACTTATTAACCATTCAAAAACATTCTAAACTAAGATCCAGGTATCGCAATCATAAAATGACAACGTTCCAATTTCATGCCCTGTATAATCGTCAATAATTTAAACCTCAACACCCACTTGAAGTTACAGTTACTCGAAATGCTTGTACACGAAACACATTATCACCTTTCTATAAGTTAAGCTGTATATATAGTCATGAACGGAGCGATAGACAATTCAATGAAATTAATTATGCAAATGTACCGTTAATATTTTTGATATAAAATCAAGGTATTCCAATCAAATAATCAGTATCGATTTACGTATAAATGCTGTGGACCTAGTAACCTCTTCGAAACAATAAAGAAAAAAGCGAGATAAACAAAAACCAAGATAAATAAGACTGTCACCTTATAACAAGGCGCTAAATATTATATCAGCTCTCTCTTTCTCTTTCAACGTATGCCATTAAATTCATTCATTCATGGTTTACACAATTACGTTATAAACTGCATGGAAATAGAAATAATTTCTAGAAATTACAACATAATTTATGACTGCAAGTAAGCCGTCATAATTTATAGTTGATATTCCTTTACCGATTGATCAATATTGCTTGCGGCTTCCGCTACCGCTTCCTCTCAGTTAATGAAACCACATCCTTATCAATAGAGCCATGTTTAAATATTTGAAAACCGCTTTTTTCCCTTCGAAGTGTAAATTCTAAAAATATAAACTCTAATTTATTGCATTTTATTGTTGATTTTATCGTTTAATTATGTTAAGTTGTAGGTATACCTAATAGAAGTGTTCCAGGATGACTTTATATTTTTTTAAGTATTGAAGAATGAGAGAAATTTGAGTGTTGTAATATATGTTATTGATTATTTGTCTGATTTGTTGACAATTAATCAATAAATACTAGCTACTGGAAAAGTTAAGTTAAAATCTCTGACTTTGAACTTTGTTTCGGAATTTATCTCATGATTTATATTAAATAAAAAACATATCGTAGACTAAATTCGTAAACCTCGTAACTTGCATTAATTTGAACTTTTGAGTAGCCACAAAAACAGAATTATTAGAAATAATTACCTTACGATCTATGATTATACCTTTATATTATAACTAAAAACTTTATTAACCCGATAATGCGCTTGAAAATTAAAATAGCGCTTTCGTCCATAAATATGGAGTTACGAGGTTTGCAAATTTAGCCAAGGATATGAATTTGTATTTTATTGTTCTTTAGTCATTCATCGCAGCATGTCGAAACTATCCATAATTTGGCAGATAGGTCATCTCTATTCTGTCTTATTTCGCAATTAAGTAAATCAGGTACTTTTACATGTTTTTATAGCGTTTCAACGAAGTGACTAAACAACAAGAAATTGTTGCTTTCGCGATATACCACAACCCTATTTTACAATCTTTACGTAATTTACACGTCGATAAAGAGATTCGATTTATCGATACATCGGGAAGGTGTTCACGTAACGCCTGGTTGCCATTTTCGAATTAGGAATGTCGTGATGTCATTGTCTTGTAAAGGTTGTTTGAATTTGGAGTTACATTTCTTATTCGTGTGAACGTCTATGGCGTAACTGAAGCAGTTGCTTTGCGTAAGACACTGTTAAAAAAACTATTTTTAAGAAATACGGATAATTGCAATTTGATACGTTTTAAATTATTTCACCTACGGTTTTCACGCTGTCACTGAAGACTATATGAATATTAAATTCATGAATATGCAAGTTCGTTTTTGTAATAAAATAAAAAAGGGGAGGAAAAAATACTTTTAAATAAGACACCAGTAAAATTATTTGTGTAAGAGTAAATAATTATACAACTGTCGTGTATTAGGTAAGTCACGATGAGGAAGAGCCGCTTCCTTATTAAGCGGGCATTGTCTGCAGGCCCCAGGGGAATTAGATTAATATCTCATTCACCTGGCCTGGGTGGCCTGGTTTTGCAACAAGTGTTGTAGGATACACTATTCTATATGATTCTATACTATAAAATAATAATAGGTAGTATATTCATTTTACATAGGGTAAGGTTATCTTTACAGACAGATTTCGCCTGGATTGATAGTAGCGCTTAATTATTTTTACCTCAAAGCAACTCCGTATTAAAGGATTAAAAGAACCAGCGGAATCGCAACACCGGAGATTTTTGGTTTTATCGATACTTTCAGGAAGAAAATGCGTAAAGGCCAAAATCTATAATAAAAATAATAGTTAAGTGGCGACTATTAGAATGGTCTCAATTTTTAAATGTGAGCTTTATTTCTTATAAGTGAACGAGACCAAATGAATATAATATATTTTCTTACTTTCTGTTGACATATCATGTTTCGGTTTTCGCGATTGCTGCACATTGTAAATTAAACTTTTTTCGATTCTAAATTACGCAATATAAGGTTTTAAAAAAAACAGATTCAATTCCTTAGATATGTCGACTTTCATTCCCCTGCATTTCGTGTGATTTTATATTCTTCAACGAAACGTTTACTTCGCATTCCAAACAATATGAAGTAAAATTTACAACGACGTACTTTATAATAGGCCATGATTCAAAACCGCAATTGTACAACAGACAGTATGTCGCCATTTTACTGCATATTACAATAAATAATGAATAAATCGTAAATTTTATCAAAAAACCATAAACAATCGCAAACATGTGACCTATTACATTAACGTCAGTCCTACAATGTCGATTACATTATCGATGTTTCACAGAGGAAATCGATTTATCGACATCCCGCGCTACTTTGCATATCAGGTCAAAAAGTTTGAAAGCAAGAAAAGTTTAGGACGAAAGTAGCTGGACAAAAGCCGTTACGTGTAGGTAGACCCCAAACAATCGTGTAAGGGCAGGAAGATAATAGGAAGATATTGTATCTGGGCGCAAAAATTGTTTATTTACGTATACCCATAACAATTAATAGCAATAGAGCTCCTTTTGAAAAAGTTCGTCCAAGTACCTTCCCACCTTAGAGTATCTCAGATCTTTAAACTCTGTCCATGACAATTACAGTGCAACTCAGAGCTTTAAATCACAAAAATCTGAGGGGCACTGCCACTGCGCCCGTCACCCTGAGACATAAGTTGACAATTCCCGTGTGCCTGTAATTTCACGAGCACCCTTACCCTTCAAAACCGGAACACAGTAATGCTGACATTACTGCTGGGCGGCAGAAATAGGTAAGGTGTTATGGATAGGGGTGTCGTTTAATACTTGGCGTACGACTTGTTCGTCCCGTCACGAGGTATCATAAAAAAATGACGGCTGCGTAATTTGAACTTTAATAAATACCTTCTAACTCTCAATAATATGTCTTCATGTTGCTATCGAGCGAAATTACGCGCGCGTGAATTTGGCCGCGTTTTCCGCTACATTTATCGCCTAGTTTAAAAGACCCAAACCAATGTACACAACAGTATTTCCTGCAGGATGTTATAACAAGGATTGTGCACTGGTTGCATTACATCAGACCTGGCCACCCAAGATCTCATTTCCCTGGAGGCTGACCGCGCAATGGCTGTTGAGCTTAATAAGGAAACATGTCTTCCTATCATGTTATGTAACATTGTCTTGTATAGCAAGTATAGCACAATAATGTACAAGAAGGCAGATAACGACAATTTTCTTTTCACACACTACTTTTAAAAGAAGCATACTCTTTCGGTGGTTTTTTAATTTTATTTGTTGAGCTTCGGCTACAAAGCCATCAGCTTAAAAATAACAAAAAATTAAGCACCTTACAACTAATGTTAACCTAACAGACTAAAGTTAAATAATAATAAAATAAAAAAAGTGTTTATAAAGAAGCAAAAGTATTAATGAAAAAATTACGAATAACATTGATTTTTAAAACAATAATAATAATAAATAATTATGATTATTAATACATAGAAAAACTTTTTAGACTCGATGGAACTTGAACCTTCGACCATTCTGCACCGTATTATTGCTCTTACCAACTGAGCTACGGGTCAAGTTATCGAGTTGTTAAAATTCTACTACATATTTTCGAGATCTTTGTACTGGATTTTTTCGGCATTCTGAGTCGCTAGTGACATCTAGTGAGAGATTTTAGAACCTTCTTCACCGCAGCCGTCCCGTCGAGTCGAAAATGTTTTTCTATGTGTTCGATCTTTGTATTAATAATAATCAGAATAAAAACTAATGGAGTTATTTCACTAAAAATGTCAATAACAGATTGTACCAATTGATAACAGAACCTGTACAGTATTTGGTAAATTATCTGTATTTTTCAATTATTAATTTTTTAAATGTTGGTCCGTAAACGGAGTCTGACTTGAGTCAGAGTTTTAGAAATTAACATGTAAGTAAAAACTTTACTCAATTATTACGACATTTGTGAACCGATATCGATGATTCTTGTGGTGGGATAGTAGTCCCACTCAAATTTCAAGAAAATATTCCACCTATGGTAAAATTAGGGCATGAATCCGGGTCCTCAGAAATATGTATAAATAAGTTTTTTGTTTATGGACTTCTGTTTTTAATATAATCTGTGGTAGAAAAACGAGTTACCCTTAAGGACAGAATGCAGGGCATAATTCACCACCCTCAATCAAAAACTGCTTGAAATCATGTGAAGACCCTAAAGTACAAATTTAATTATGTGTCGCTAGTAAATGAGTAGGTAAAATTTGCATTTTTGATATTTTAAAATGATTATAAATCCTCGTTATATATGTTTGTTCTGTAAACGCCAAAAACACCATTGATCCGTTGGATACGTAAATATATGACCTTAATACTTTATTCGACTTACCAAAACTAAACTTAGGAATCCTTCAATGTAAAATTGTACACTTTTTTATGCCACTAAAAACACTTGTATTCACACAATGCACTGAAACGAAACTGAATAAAACGCAACACATGTCACATAAAAAAAAAGAAAAAAATATTAAAAGTTATCAAGACAACAGACGCGCGTCATTCCTCCTCTTTCAAATAGTACTGGCTGAATGACTCATTGTACGCGGCAAAATAACACCAATTAAAATGGCCTACAATAGAGTTTTGAAAATTAACACATCAAGTTATAAACGAAAATAAACTTTATCCCAATATAACAAGAATGCTAATGGGTTTGTTGAACAGTAAATAAAAACGTAGTTTTGTAACCAGAATTCAATGTGACGTGATTTTTTTTGATGACGAAGTTACTACGGAATAGTAGTAGTAGATGACATCATGAATCATGATGACTCCTTGTGTAGTTTTATTGATAAACTATTACATAAAATAGTAATTTATCTAATAACACCATGAAATGGCATCTCTACACTCGTCTAACAAATGACGATAAAAAATGTCTTAATATTTTTTTTAATTTCTATTGATGTTTTCGTTTAACCTAAATTCACCTTAATTTTATGTTATGTTTAAATTAAAACTCCGTTAAGGCCACCATCTTTTTTAATTTAATTCACGTATTTAATTATCGGTTAAAGACGTTAATAATGTTAATTGATTATAATCAATTCACATTATTAACGTCTTTGCATTTTATTGAAAAATCTTAAAACCGTAATGTTTTAAATAAGTTTATCTAAATAGATTTGTATATATTTTTCTTGGATGTCATAAGCGATTAGCATAACTGTGACTTATTTGAGTTAAAAGCGCATTTTAACAAACTCATTTATATTTACAACGACGACGACGGCTGGGCCATATCCTTCGCATGTGGCCTTGGGCTTGCTTGAATTTTATTGTAATGCTTAAGTACTTTTGTTTAACACAGAACAACAAACTCATAAATTGTTCATTTTTGAATACGAAATTTGGCATAGGTGACGAAAAAGACGTAGAGAACAAGATATTGTTGTACTCAACACTCATACTCTTAAAAAGACGTTACAAGAATGAATTTTGAATCACTGTGGCCGCCTTGCGGCATACAAGGTTTTTGTAGTTGTTAGGTAATTTTCAACGTGTTAAATAGATTAGTTTTCTACTCTTTTTTCTGTTCTACACTAGAGAGTCGCAGACATACAAAGAGATAAAATAACAGAAAAAAAAATGGTGGGTTTTACTAGTTAGTTTTAATATCAGTAGAGCTCCTTATGAAAGAGCTCGTCCAGGGAAGTACTGCCACCTTATCTATTTCTGCCGCCAAGCAGTAATGTCAGCATTACTGTGTTCCGGTTTTGAAGGGTAAGGGCATATGGGACTTTTTAACTAATGTGTCAGGGTGGCGGACGCAGTGGCTGTACCTCTCAGATCTTTGCGATTTAAAGCGTTATGTGTTATGCACTGCAACTGTTATGGACACCCGTGTTGCTTACCATCAGGCGCACGCCTTGTTCTTCCCGTCGCTTGATATTATTTAAAAAAAAGTTACAGTTTTTACACATGTTTAAGTGATGGCTCTATAGCAAATCGTCAATAAATAAATAACATACAATCTATAAACATCTGTCAAAAATTTACGAAAGCAGTAAATGAAATTGTCTTCGATTAATATTTAAGAATGCACGTCAATTCTTCTCTTTGTGATCGTGCTCGTGCGAGCGAGATAGCTGGAGCACAGCATAATTTTTAAGAGAAAATTCACATATTTTCCAGTCAAAATTTACAGATTTGTTTGTGTGAAGAAGGCATAAATCTTCAGTCTCCGTGCACACGCTAAGCCTGCTCGTTTTATATTTTTGTCCGAAGACGTAACGTTTAAATTATTTAAAAAAAACTATTTAAGTAACCAAAGTACCTCATTTCATATGAAAACAATAAATCAAACGTCAGCTTAAAAAACTTCAATGCAGCTTTGAATTTAAAGACACGATTTAGCCTTGAAGAAGCAAGATTTTGATTGAGAAATTATAAATAAATCTCAGTATTTAGTTTTTTTTATTATAAAGGTATTAATATCTGGTCACACTGTGTATCTAAAGTTAGATTTAGGCTGAGATTTGTTAAATGAACAATGACTAATTAAAGATGGCGAGTTAAGCAATTTTTTCGTGTTTACCTAACGAATTTTTCCTAGTTCAAGAAATTATATTAAACTTAATTTCCCTAGTAATTTCTTGCTTACACTTAGACAAAGTCCGTTTTGTAAATACGAAAAACTTGTAACTTTAGGTTTATTGAATATAACTCCGGTATTTGAGAACCGATTTTGATGATTTTTTTTTTTGTTGGAAGGAAGGTACCTCCATAGTGGTCCCATTTAATTTTGAAGAAAATCATCCACTTCAAAGGGTGGCTGTTCACGCATGAAGATTCATTTTTATAAATAGCGCTAAATGTTATTATAAGGAGCAATTATTTTAATGGTTGATTTTGCTATTCTCCAATTCAAGGCGTTTTTCTCTCTCAATATACTTTGAGTAGTGAGAACCGATTTTTATTATTTCCTGTGTCAAGTTCCGTATAGTGGCGAACTAGGGGGCGAATCCGGGTTTGCTAGTGTATCATAGCTTTAATAGTCCTATCAGGAAACCGATTTCAATAAAACTTGCCTACTTTCAATAAAACTAACTGCCTCCGTGGCCGAACGGTTACCATGCCGGACTGCCACGCAGAGGTCCTAGGTTCGATTCCCGGGTCGGGAGAAATATTTGTATGGCCTACATTTATTTCTCTCGTGAGTTTGGGTGTAATTTGTGGTTGTCTATGTGTGTGTCCATGGCACCTGCGACACAGGGTTTCCTAGTGCGGGGCTATGTTGAGTGTGTGCGTTATTATTATTATTATTATTATTAACTTGGCAAATAGATGTAATTCCACGTACTTTTGAGGTCGGTTTTTTTTGAGATCATGCAACTACTCACTGTAACTGACTAACAATAACTGTAACTTTACAATATAATTTTAATATTTTTACAAATAATTGTTTAAATCATAAATCGATTTGTTTGTAATACAGTAAACGGTTTTGAATACGATGCTATATGTGCATTTATAATGTATATTTTCGTATTTTATAATTGAGAATGAGTTTATTGGGTGTAAGGGGTTCACATTCCTAGTTCAGATAATGTCACGATACTCATGCTAATTCAATGTATTAAAGGTTAGATCAATTTAATACGTGGCATGATGTGTTGTTCGATTGTCTCTTGATGAAAGACACGAGCCACAGGCCCCACACACCGAACGCGACGCGGTTCCTGCATAAATGCCACCACACGTTTGGAAGTTGAAGTTATTCGGTATGGATCCAAAAAAAGAATAAACTGTCTGGGAAACCCAAGCGCCGACTGCTACCTTGCTCAACGCATAAGCATAACCATACACAAGGGGGAACGCTGCCAGGGTCTTGGGGACCTTGCCGCGGGGACCCAATTTTATTCATATAATTTAATCATAGTTTTACTTTCTAGCCTTTCGGAATGGCGTGGAATGGAAGAGATCTACATTTAGCATGCAGACAGAGGTTAAAACAGAAGTCTCTTATAATGAGCGTCCATATGAGTACACAATTTATTTTATTTTCAAAATATACAGGTAACGAACAATAAAAGCTTAAATACTAGAAAGTAAAACTGTGATACCTCTCTCCTCACCACTTTGACAAGGTTAGAACATGGGTTGCCTACGTTAGCTTCTGTACACATTCAAGCACACTTCTGCCCCATCTATTTTCTTGTCTACGGCGTTATTTCCACTTTCTGAAAACGGATGTCAATAAGATTCCTTCTTCTCCGGATCTCTGTATTCCTGAATCGATCTATAGCTGTCTGGGTAACTGTAGCTTTTGCACTGTTTGTCTTGTCAATGTACATAACTCAGTTATTTAGTAATTACGTTAAAAGTGCCCATATAATTTTGCTGTTTGTGTCACTGGCTTCGCGTGGTATCCGTCGCATAATACACAACTTTATAGTAATATTAAATTATGACCATTTGGCATTATTGGTTAATAAAGATTGTCGCTAACTAGCTCGCTCCATACGCGTCGAAGCTCATGATGTCATAGGCGTTTCGGATTCGCGATTGCCGAATTGGCTTTTTAGCCTTTCATTGCCTTTCATTCCCGAGGTTAGTTGTTCTACCACAGTCTTATAACACTCTTTTCAAAAAGGTTTTTCTAAAATGTATGCATGACATCATGATGATTGGCAGTAATAGGTGGACTAAGGCAATAACCGTATGCAGGCCACGAGTTGCCGATCTTTACGATTAGTTTTAAATCGCCCTGTCACTTGGTAATATAAAAAAATCAGACCGGCGTCGGAAGCCCAGTGGGAGAACGTTGCTTCACTTGACTGAAACGGTGAACAAAACAACGCACTTAAGAGTGCTGATGGGAGTACCAAGCTGGTGCAGTGCCTCGGCCATGTTTGCGGAAGCCCATACGGACAGCTTCCAGGCTGTAATACGAATGAAGATTGCCTCGCTGTTGAGTCGCGTGAAGCAAAGTCCCAACAGCATTCAAAGTGGGATGATTTGGCTGTCCAATCGTGAAATTCTAGATAGAGCTAATTAAGGACGTAGCCCAATTTACAGTGTAGTTATAAAAGATGTGTATGCATTGCATTATACTCACTTTGTTTTTAAATTCTCGTACAAATATTCTACGGATATTTTTAATGGTCCGAAATAACGTCAACGAAAAAACGTCGTGACGAAAACTGCTAGTCGAAGAAGGTTCACAACCTTCATTGTACCGTGAGCTGTTGATTCACGAAAGGGGCCTCCCAACACGACATATAATTTCCTTTCCTGTTCGTCTGTCGTGCACCCTAGGCAACAATCTCCGAGTACCTTAAGCCAATTAGCAATTAAAATCGCAAACATTAGTGTGTGCCATCGATACGACAAGAAAGAAACAGTTGGTTGAAGATGATTTTGAGTAAAGTCGGACTAGGATAATGTTGTTAAAGATGTTTGCGCTGAATGTCGAAATACAAGTGTAGAACCTCACACCTTACTCCCGCAGATCATCTTGCAGCGACCGTATATTACAAAAATCAAAAGGTTAACGCTACAAGTAGATGAGAAGGTCTAATCTGCGTATAACCTTATATTTAACAGTGTACGTTTGATTACCAATTAATCACGAAGGTTAACTCACATTAGCTTTCATTAACGAGCGTTTACTTTAATGATTCATTAAAATTATTGTTCGATAGTTGTTACTATAATTAATATAATGAATGCCGAAACCTTTATTCTTTTAGCTGTATGATATAAACCTCTTCTCTTGCGTTGGCGGTCATAATCAAGTTGCAATTTATTACACAAGGAAGACAATGCTGCTGATCTCCTTAGTCGCTTTTTTCCTACACTATCCTTTTATGATACGAAGTGTGGGACGAACAAGTAGTGTGACGGTTGTTAAGCGACACACCTGTCCATAACAGTTGCAGTGCCACTCAGAGCTTTAAATCGCAAAAATCTGAGTGACGTTTTTTATTTTTTTTGCAAAGCCCCCTAGTGCGGGGGCTTTGCAAAAAAACCCACCATAGACAACCACAAATTACACCTATACTCTAGAGAGAAATAAATGTAGGCCATACACAATACATGTTTCTCCCGGCCTGGGAATCGAACCCCGGACCTCTGCGTGACATTCGAGCATGGTAACCGTTTGGCTATAGAGGCAGTTGGTCCCATGTGCTTGTAATTTCACTAGCACACCTACCTTTCAAAACCGGAACGCAGTAATGCTCACCTCACTACTTGGCGGCAGAAATAGGTTAAAGTGGCAGTACTTCCCTGTATCAACTCTTTCACAAGGAACTCTACTGCTAATAATATTACCCGTATGTAGTGTCCTTTATTGAGCCTTAACGCCCTCTTTCTGAGCACGGGTCTTGCCTAATGAGATGGCCCACGCACTCTAATCTCGTTCCCGTTTTGGTCAATATTATTTTTTCTTATACTCACGCACTCGAGTGCGGCAACGGCAACTTAACGCACCGAGTGCAACGAACTCTACGTCTCATATCGCACGGTTAGAGATGCACCATGTCGATAGGTGAAATAAAGTATGTCGATGATTGAACATATTTTACAACCAGACTCAGAATCTCGATAGAAACCTTTAAAAATATAAAGAAGCGTTACATATAAAATATTGTTCTAAAAACATTCTTTAACATGTTCACAGTCCACAACTCTACTGGGAGTCGTGAATTGGCGACGTGTACCAATGGACTTGTAGATCAAGCCCTGTTTTTTTAAACTGGTGAATTGTAATAGTCTTTTATAGGAGGTGTAATTTTGCAAAAATAACAAAATCATTCGGATATATTATATTATAACGTGAAAGTAAAAGACAAAACTAACACTATTTCACTCTAAGTCCGGTGGAATTAGGGGTTTGATTTTGGCCTTTATATGGGGAACTGTGAACGTGTTAAACCAATGAAATAGCTTGATATTATACAAAATTTACAAGGAACATGTATTATTTTATTTACTATGAACATGTTGGTATTATAGAGATCGCAAAACATGTATTTACATTTTCGTGTACTTATAACTACTCTCATATACGACAGTATAAAGAATATTATCAATCGATTGACTTGCAAATAGGATTCGATTACCTAAACTACCTCTGTAGCCGAACGATCACCATCCTGGACTACCACGCAGAAGTCCCAGTTTCGATTCCCGGGCCGAGAGAAATATTTATTTATCTCGTGAGTTTGGGTGTAATTTGTGGTTGTTTATATGTGTCCATGGCACCCGCGATACAGGGTTACCCTAGTGCGGGACTATGAGTGTATGCGTTATTATTATTATATTATATTAAAAGAATTGTCTAGAAATGGATTTCATACCATTAAAAAGTAACGTATCCTGGTATTTATTAACGAATGATTCCTAACAGCTACTTTGCCTGTGTTATTGACTAGCCCTGTCTACCGACACTCCAATATAAAAAAAATTCAAGCAATTTACTGTTAACAACAAGCACGTTAAAATCCGTCGCTCCTAAATTAAATGATTGGCTCGAGTAACTGACACCATGCCTGTACATTTTATGGTTAAACCACTTAACTTCGTCCTTCATGATGATACCTTGTAAATTATTTAATTACAAACAATTTTCTATACTAGTTTACTTGAAACAATCATCTGTATTTCTGTACGTGGAAAACAAATTACAGTCATTATGTACATAGTTTTTTTCCATGCTACAGGTTTAAATTTCAACGCAATTTCGCACACATGCCTTATTAGTTATTTGTTCCTCCTATGGAATAACAAATAGCTGATATTTTTTATAAAATTGTTATTACGTCGTTTTTCCCTTACTTCAACAGTACGGCTCAATTTATATTGCCGTAGAACGACATGAAAGATAGTTTTGTAACGTATAAACTAGATACGATATGGTAGCTCCGAGAATTCCCGAGACAATTCGACATTTCTCTGGAAGACGCGCGGCCTATTCTCTGACACATATCTAATTTGTACGTTACACAGTTGTCCTAAAGTTCATTACGTTATATTGATTTAACTGAATGTTTTACTACATGTACATTTATTTTGTGTGAAATTACTCCCCTAGTTCGTTATAATTATTTATAAATAAATAGATAAAATATAATATAATAACACACACACCCATAGCCCTGCACTAGGGAAACCCTGTATCGCGGGTGCCATGTACACGCACATAGGTAGACAACCACAAATTTTACCGAAACTCACGAGGGAAATAAATGTAAGCCATACAAATATTTCTCCCGGCCCAGAATCGAACCCGAGTCTTCTACGTGGCAGTATAGCATGGTAACCGTTCGGCCATGGAGAGAGATACAACGATGCAACACAAAGAAAATTCCTTCGATCTGACAGCACTCAAACCTTCGTCTGTATGCCAAACTAGGGTAAAGCTCCACCAACTGAGCTATAAATCGAGTACAGATCTTTTGTATTATGTTTTTCTGCTTTTATTGCCATAAGCCATATTGTGAGAGACTTATTAAACTTCTCATTATGTGACAAGTAGTTACAAAAATTCGCTGCCATTCCGAAAATATTCGACGAAAAAAAGAAATATTACACAGGTATATTTAAAATAAACAACATTGACTCGAATCACGCCTATGCGTAAGCATTATCGATACTTGACAAAGCATTTTTAAACTGTCTATTATTTTTTGCTAAGATGGCTGCTTTATCGACCACCTGTCGCACTTCGTTTATTTGTTTGTTTTTGTGTATTTTATGAATTTAATCGATTGAAATAAAAATCTATCGTGACCACGCAATCGACTCGACTCAGTAAAAAAACTAAATCAAGTAATTTTTATCTATCGATATTTCAGCTTTCCCCACACTACGCTTGCAAGTACATAAAATAAAAGCGAAGTCATAATATCCTGTGCAGCGCCTGCGCAGCACACGTGTCGAGATAACTGCCCAACTCGCCTTATTCGACTCTTGAGTCGGTTAAATTTAGACACTATTGTGTGAATCGCGTCTTTACAATTAGGTATACTGTAGTATTATATATTAAGTCGACCCACGGTGTTAATGATTTCTTTAGCAACAAAAAATTTGTGATGCTGTCCTTACGTGTACACATACATAAAACTTTCTACAAATAATAATAATATGCCAGACAATCACACCAATTACCTGGTCTCATATTAGAGAATTCCCTGTACTATGTACTATAGTACCGGTGCAACGGGAGCACCCAGACAATTTAGAAAGTTTCCCAAATTGATCGTACCAGGTATCGAACCCGGGACCACCTCATCGCGAGCCCACAACGTAAGCCATAAGCCATAGGCTACCGAGGTAGTCAAAATAACCTGTTTAGAAAACGAATTGACCTCCTGTCACTTTACATCATACGTCCTAATTCTGAGACTGAGATTTCTTTTCTTTTTTCGTATGATACGAAGTGACGGGACGAACAAATCGTGCGCCTGGTGTTTAGAGACACGCGAGTCCACAATAGTTACAGTGCCACTCAATGCTTTAAATAACAAAGATATGAAGGACACTGCCACTGCGCCCGTCAACTTGAGGCAGTACTTTACCCTTCAAAAACCGGAACTTAGTATTGCTTCCTGCTTGACGGCAGAAATAGGTAAGGTGGCAGTATATCCCCGGACGAACAAGGAGTTCTATTGGTACTAATCACAGATCCCTTTTAGGTTAAGGGGTTAGGTAGTCCACCACGTGTACTCAATTCAGATTGAGGCTGTCACTTATTTTTCTTCATTTTGTTCTACGTGTATTATATACTAAGTTTCGGTGCCTCCTATTGCTCTTTAAATCACAGCTTAAGATCAAGCCTCGCGCATTTACAAAACAAGTATAGACTAGATCTATCCAGGTCATCTAGATACTTTATAAGCACTAACTCAACCTGACAAGTGACAGAATGAAATGGAGTACGTTAAACCTAATGGAAATGAAAACTTCACAATGTGTAAAGGTATTTCCTATTAATATTTAATAATAGCAAATGATGTTATTCATCAACATGCTTTACAATAGCAAACCTTTATGTAACCTCAAAGTAAAAGTAAATATGGTGACAGGACGAACAAGTCATGCGCCTGATGGTAAGCGACAAGCGCAGTGCTGCACAGAGCTGAGAGGCACCGCCACAGTACCCGTCACCCTGAGACATAAGTTGTCAGGTCCCATATGCCTGTACTTCCACCAGTACTCTTACCCTTCAAAACCGGAACGCAGTGATATTCACATTACTGCTTGGCGGCAGAAATGGGTTAGGAAATAGGCAGTACTTCAAAAAATACTTAATCTTAATCTTCTATGTAATAAAAACGCATTACTAGCTTTTTATAATCGCCATTGACGGGTAAAATAGCGTTTGTACCCATTTTAACGGTTATTTTGACTCGTCAAAATCAATTTTTTTTTCGAAAGACAAAGTAAATGATTCCATTTTAATTTATCGATATATCAACAGTACATCACTAAATTTAAAAAAATAAATAACTTGACACCCAGACGACTGCGCTGTATGCGGAGTTTGTCCAAACAAAGATATCAAATTGAACTTTTGAGGGCATGTGTTCATTTCAAAATCGAACAGAGGCAGAAGGATAAATTTTTGAAATGTTTGTTCCTGTTATTCTATACGGAAGGGTTTTAAGAAGCTGAAAATAAGATTCATATTATATTGAAAGAGGTTATCAACTTTAGAACATTTTAATTTATAGTGATTGTAATGAATATTATGATTATTAAAAAGATCGAACATTCAGGAAAAATTCCTTCGATCCAGCCGGATTCGAACCGACGTCTTCTAGCAAACCGTGCCGTGAGTGTTCGATCTTTGTATTAAAAATTATAACGAACTAGTGGAGTAATTTAAAAAAGAAGGTACCAGACACACATTAATTACTTGGTCTCTAGCGAAATCAACTTGACGCCTGGAGCACTATAGGCACAGATCAGAACTAATTTTGTTTTGATTCCTTCCTTCTGTTCGTCCCGTCCCTCGGTATTATAAAACAAAAAAAAAACACTGTAATTACTGAATGGGTAAATGTTTTCTAATTTCTTCATGTTTATTATTGTGTACATATACTTCTGTTTTATACATAGATTTAGTATATAGGTACCCAGTTTTATATGGTAGTTCTGCACCTGCAATAAACTTGAGTAATATCCTCTAAATTACTGTACAAGTGTAACTGGTAAAATAGCAATAATACAATAATATTTGAAACAATCCTAACTCACCACTATCATATCTTAGAAAAAAAAGTCAATAAAAAACATTTAGCTTGCAACCGAAAACCCTTTGCATATTAAACAGACAAAATATTAAAAAGAAATAACTATTTGCATGCACTTTCTCATTATAGATGTGTTTCAAAGTTCCAAATTCGAAGCGGGAATTCTAATGAAAGTTATATTTAGAAAGGTATAGTTATAGTCAGAAACTGACGCGTGGTGGGGTGCGTTGCCTAATTTAATACAGATCCGTTGGTCTGAGACACAACGTAAATATAATAACCAGTTAGAAAACTTCAAACTACAGTAATATTAAAAAGAACGTTATTTATCTTTCAGTACATGAACCGCTGTAACATGGTTCACTGACTAAAGTAAAATTGTGTTTTAATTTAAATTTTGTCTAGAATTTATCATTTATTTATTTTTTGTTTAACGTTTATTATTTATGGTATTCCTTTATTAGTGTTATATGATCCATGTTGGCCGAAGTAAATAATCTATTATTATTATATTATTATAATCACTTTCAGAACGTCAAATTTATGATAAACCATACAAATTATGCGGAAAAGGCGTTGTTTTAAGGAATGACCACCTACTATTCTTATTTTAATATCAAAATTAGTATATAATTCAAGTAAGTACTCGATTATGTAAGAAGTACTCGATTATTTAGTATAGCTCCTAGTAAAAGAGATCGTCCAGGGGTGTACTGCCACCTTACCTATTTCTTTACTGTTTTACGTTGTTTTACTGTGTTACGGTTTTGAAGGGTAAGATCCTGGTGAAATTATAGGCACATGGGACTTACCAACTTATAATATGTCTCAGGGTGACAGGCGAAGTGGCAGTGCTCCTCAGATCTTTGTGATTTAAAGCACTGAGTGGCACTGCAACCGTCATGGACAGGCGTGTCGCTTACCACCAGGTAAATAAATAAAAAAATAAGTAAAAAATATATAAAAATAATAAATAAATAAAATAACAATGTCTTCCAAAATCAAATATAAGTGTTTACGAGATTCCCATAGTAAGTTCACCATAAGAGAACATAAGATCCACCCTTTTCGCAAGGAACCAATGGATACCCGTAACTGACTTTAAATTCACGATCACGACTGTGCTTTACCCTTAGGGTATACGGTACGCGATTTCACTGGGTTAAGTAGAGAGACCACACAAAACAATACTTCAAGAAATTGGAAATGAAACTATTTTTCGGATCAAAATTGCATTTTTTTTAAAAGAAACCAACGTTCCAGGTCGTTTACTGGTACCATGGTCACGACTGACTGAGATGAAAAAACTCATTGAGTTACGTCTAATATTAACACAAAACACCCTATTCTGAGCTACAGTTGCAAAAGTTATTAATTTAACTACCTTATTTTTAAATTACGCCACACGATTTGCGAAATATTTTATTTGAACAATATAACAAATTAACTCAATAAATCAATGCTCGTATAATAATCGCGAAAACATAACAACTCGATAAAGAAGTTTCAGAAGTATTACCAATTGTCTCGATACACCTATAAAACTACAATAACAACAGATCTTAGACAGAATCGCAAGAAAGAAACAAAAACTCGTTATGATCAGCCCTAAATATCAATAGAATTGACATTTTGATCATATTAAGTATTGATTGTAATTAAATCTCAAATACCAAACGTAGTCGTAAGACATGTATAGCAAACTTTGCGAAGTGAAGATCGGGACATCCAAACAAATAAAGCATTGCTTGGCCATCCCAAGAGTAGAGTGCATTTGAGAAAGTATCCCAATGACTGAATAGTTTACTGTTTACTATGCAACAGATGTTTCTTTTTTGAAAGGTGTGCAGAAGGAGTGTCCCTACACTTCAGTTTTGATTTAGACAAATTAAAGATGATTTAAAATAGTATAAAGAGCTTCATGTTCTACGCCACAGCGTTGATTTTGTGGACAAGCATAGCGTATATAACGAAAGTCACCGACATAGCCCAAGGGATTAGCAAGTTGAAGTAACAGTAAGCATATATAGCTCGTAGAACTGACGGCTGTTGGGGCAAAAAGTTTCTCGAATGGACACCACAAACCGGAAGGCATTTAGTGGGACGGCCCCTTATGATGAACATATGACCTGGTAAGGGCAGCGGGTAACCGATGGGTGCACGTTGCGTTCGACATGCTAGTCTGGCAATATTTGGGGGAGGCCTAACAGGAGGAGGTTCAACAGTGGACGTCTTCCGACTGATATGATGATGATGATAACGTATATTTCCTCAATAACTACCATAACTAACATGATGTGTGTATACTCTGTTGTATGCCACATTACACATTTACGATACACATGCAACACATGTATATTATTATATAAAAGCTTAAAGTAAATATAGATAAATAAGAAGGTAAGAGTTAGGGACATCCGGCATCAGAGCATGCGCTGGTATTCCATCAACAGATTTTTCATGTGTCTTTCGAATGCAGATATTGAGACGGACCGTCTAAGCGGAGGAGGCAGATTGCTTATTAGATACCTGATACCGGAAGGTTCAAAGGCTCTTGTTTTATGAAATGGTGTGTGTGAGAAGTGTGAAAAATGTGTGAAAAGTTAATATCTGTGTTAGTCTTTATTCGCATTAAAGTTTCAGAAGGAATGGAAGGTAAGGAAATTTTTTTTTTAAATTTGACAATAACTCACATCAAAGAAATGTGTGCTAAGTACTTTAATACATGTTATGTACATTTCGGGTTATCTGCGTACTTTGTACTTTCATTCTCTAATTTTAATTTCACTCCGTGACGTGACCGGACGGTTACTATGCTGGTCTGCCACGCAGGTGATGCCCAGTTTGATTCCCGGACCGGAAGAAATATTTGTATGGCCTACATTTATTTATCTCGTGAGTTTGGGTATAATTTGTGTGTGTTCATAGTACCCGCGATACAAGGTTTCCCTAGTGCGGGGCAATATGCGTACGCGCATGTTCGTTATTTTTAAATTAAAATGTGGGTTTCCATTTTGTCCCAAATACAATGCGACGAGTCATAAAACTTAAAAAGATTCCATATTTAGTCAATTTATTAAAGAGAGACAAGTATGCCCTCGGTACGAATCCAAACCACCTGAGTAATACTTAATTAACTGCATTTATTCAGACTGTGATGATTAGCACGAAAACGACTTGGCGCCAAGAAATGTAGGTTAAGTTCAAAAGTTCTACATAACTGTAAAGTGTTATTATGTTATTGATAGACCATAAGGCTGCGTTTGCTCCAGATATGTACGAGGTAGCTAGGCGGTGTACGAGGAAAAAATCCATCTATAGGATTGTCCATCCATCTAAGTATCGACCCCGCGTATCTATATAGCTAAGTATCTTATGTCGAAATTGCCAAATTTACAGGGGAGCGTTTTAAAGTTTTGAATTCACTGAAATGACCATATCACTTGAGCATTTTTCAGTTTTTTTTTATTCGGCAAACCACTTACTATTTCTATGCTAAAGACACGTGTCATGCCCATTTCAGTGAGCGTTTTAAAATTCAAAATTTTAAAACGCTCAGGGGTCGATTTGTACATACAAAAAAGCGAAATGTGTGTGAGGAATGTGTGCACGGCTTTGCCCGCTTATGACTTTTGCTCTCACTGCCTTGGATTGGCTGGAAGAGGTCTCTTTTAGAGATAAGTACACCTTTGCTCACCTTTTACATATTACTTAATATTTCTTTTGTATTTGTTTGATGCAATAAAAAATATTATATGTATAGACTTTCCAAAAGCATTGAAAACTATCTCTTCTTTATTTTGCTAAAAAAATTATATACCTATTTCGTACAACGGATAAACCAGGATAACAAAAATTGAATGTAATTGTTATCTATATTTTTTGTACGATATAGAGTTCCGCAAACAAAAGAATCCAACATAATAGTAATTAAAAAAAAAAAATTTTACAGATTTTTCCAATGTTCCTGATATCTGTAAAAAAACTACTTACACATCTGCCATAGTATCCGAGTGACTATCAAACTATGAAATGCCAAAACTGGGTCGTTTGCCGGCGCAGCGCCTAAGAAACTCCACTTAAAATAGCCAGAGCCGTGACAAAAAAATCGTTGTCCACTTTAAGTCTAAAATTAAACAAAATTGGACAATATGTAAAAAACCGTTCGTTTCATAATAATTGCATCAATTTACGGCCTCTTCATAACGGTACTGTGACGTCATAATACAGGTTTAATGTGAGGCATTGATTATTTGAAGTTTGTAGATAGGAAAGACCCTATCGGCAGAAAATGACATGATAAAGAGAATGCAAGCAAAAATCAAGCTAGTTTCACTCCGCTCTTTGTTTTGGTTATTTTTACGCGATAATAAAGTGAAGTAATATATATATTTTATTACTGTATAAGTTATTAATATGTATTAAAAGCATACGGCCAAATCTTCTACACGTGTAGCCTCTGGACCAGCTATATGCAGCGAACTATCAGCGTCTTTCAAGTCCAATACAATAACGGATCCAGGATCCTGACGGAGCTGCAGCGGGCCTGCAACGCCTCGGGCACGTTTAAGCTAGCTAGAACTGATGAGTTGTATGCTATAGTGCGCAAAAAGACTGCCTCGACACTCGATCTTGAAGACGGTGGCGATAAGATATGACTCGCCATGCTTAGGGTAAAACCGGGATAGATGCCCCACTTTTTGAAAGGGCCTCCTAATTTAAAAATTATTAGTTTACCATATACAATTCCTATGGATATAACTAGTTTAATCTTTTACATTTTTTTTTTTTTTTAATAAATAACGCACACACTCAACATAGCCCCGCACTAGGGAAACCCTGTGTCGCGGGTGCCATGGACACACACATAGACAACCACAAATTACACCCAAACTCACGAGAGAAATAATTGTAGGCCATACAACTATTTCTCTCGGCCCGGGAATCGAACCTGGGACCTCTGCGTGGTAGTCCGGCATGGTAACCGTTCGGCCACGGAGGCAGTTAAACATTACATTAATACTTGATTTTATTCATCTAACATTTACTGGTTTTGATATTATCAAGTTCGTCGCGGAGATAAACGCATGCACAAGCCAAACGTGTCTATTCCACACGAAGCCCTGCAGGAACTTTGATGAGTGATGTCTATACTCCTTATTTAAACTAATTATTCTTTGTTGCGACTTGGGGAAGTTAGGTTTTTTGAAAACGAGGCACCTATCCCACTGCGGCATCTATCCCGGTTTTACCCTACACATCACTTTGCCCAGGTGTTGATCAGCAGAAAGTAACTTTTTTCTGTTGTTCAGACACAAATTTATTTATATAACATACTAACTAGCATAAGAGTTCTCTTGTTTTTTCGCGTTAGACGATTGTAGCCTGCTTTCTGAATAAATAAATAAATTAAATTAAATACATTGGTCCTGATTATTTACAATTGCTATCTTGCTGTCGATAATGTTTTGTGCCTAACTGCCTTGTATTAAAGTTCTCATTAAACTTAAGACAAAATGAACGGAGTTTTAAATCCAACGATTTAGTTTGTTAATACTAAATACGTGTCATTGGCCCTACGTGCTCAATATTCTCCGAGAAACCGCACCGTATGACTGCTTTTATCATTTTGCACGATAAGAACACGTCACGATATTTTCTAAAGTGACGTCTAAACAGGAAAATCAATTACGTTCCGCCGGCGATAACGACATGCCGTGCATGGTCACGATTTATTAACATTAATTGCGCCTTCTTGCAATGCTATATATTTAACTTATCCGTTCAATCGTGACGGTAAAAAATATCGTGCAAGCATTTGTCTTTAAATGTTAATTTGGTCAAAGACATGTACGACGTATCGTTAAACGTAAAAATTAATCGCCTACCGTTAAATGGATTTTATGAGCTGATCTAGCATAGGATTAGCATCGCGCTGGTGGGGCTTATCACATAAGCTAGCAAGACACGAGATCCTGTTGATTCCATGACGTTACTTATTCCCGCCTCTGCAGAATGTTCTAGAATATTTATTACCTGTGAACAAAAAAAATAACGTTAATAATTGTTGTAAAGGGACCTGATGGTGAAGAAATAAATTTCTCAGAGATGGCGCTACAGCCGTTAAGAACAAAAAACAAAGATCTGCAACAAGCACATAGACAAATTCGTGTAATCTGCTGGTTCGTTCCGTGGCTTAATTGGTAACTGGCACGTATTGCCTGAAGGTGCTGGAGTCCAGCCGGATCGAATGGATTTTTCTTAGTGTTTCGATCTTTGTTATAATAATTATAACGTTAGTAATGTTGAAAAACGTTTTTAATCATTTTCTACTGTTGGTTGAGTTGGCATAGCGTCTGAAACGGTTTGCTGGAAAACGCTGGCTGGAAGGAGTTTTTTCTTAGTGTTCAATCTTTGTATTAATACAATTTTATTATAACAAACTAGTGGAGTAATTTCACATAAAAAATAATTGAATATCATGGTGGTCAAATTTCTTGACATTAAATAAACTTAAAAATTACAATTAGTGAAGCGATATCGTGGATTGGGTATGTCCAAAAAAACTCTTTATCTGAGTACCCTACACCATAACATATGCTTTGACAGTCACACGGATCATATAACAATAGCGATAAAGATCAAAATAAGTCTCCATATACAACAACTATAGCCATCATAATTCATCATTCATATCCGCCCCGATACGGTTACTGTAATGGCAACACCGCCTCTCTGGTTTTTAATTTTTACGACTGGCAATACTTTGAAGTTGCGCCGCGATTCGTTTTATTTTACGATTGGCGTTTGAAGAGTTGGTAGTTGGAATAGTAACACTAATTTGCACTATATATTGTTTCCTATTAAAAGCAGTGGTGGCCTAGTTGTATGAACGCTTGCCACCTATAAGTTCCTTTGTCACCACTGAGTGCTTTAAAGTGCGAAATCCTCAATCCTCTGTTGGTCTAATCTAATTGTTTATTGATTGGTCGTAGCCGTGGTAGTCTAATGGTTTGGTATACCGCCTCTAAAGCAGTGGCCGTGTGTTTGAATCGGGGATCGCACTAGAGAAGCACGATGTTTTGATTTGAATCGATTTTTTGGATCGTAATGGATCATATGCCTCTGAATCAATCCACCGATCGGATCGTATGCTCTTGAAGGGTACGATTCGTAATATATAACAACAAATGACACATTTTTAGTCGATATAACGCTCAACAGACATAATTAATTTATGGTATACAGACATTTGACATATTCTTGCATGATATAAAGGTGCCTGATATAATTGACGATTGATGTAACAACTTTCAATCTAATATACCGATGGCATAATGTTCATTTTACATAAACACTTCAAATGCAACATTCACTGAATATAATGTTGAATGTGTATGTGTGAAAAAAAAATTAATATAATTCCAGTGGTAAGTTTAGGTGCAACGGTGAATGAACCGAATTTGTTTGCATTTGCTAGTTGATTCGACCTCCTCCTGTGGGTTTAGGTTTGGTTAGTATATGACAAAGCTGCCAGAATCGAATTTGTTTGCATTTGCTAGTTGGTTCAACCCTTTATAGTTCTACCTCCTCCTGTGGGTTTAGGTTAGGTTAGTATATGACAAAACCGCCAGAATCGAATTTGTTTGCATTTGCTAGTTGGTTCGACCTCCTCCTGTGGGTTTAGGTAAGGTTAGTATATGCAATTAAATATTCTGCTTAAAGTTTTAATA
>NW_020653993.1:6813006-6821871 GCF_003589595.1 Hyposmocoma kahamanoa
TAAATAGTCACATCACATCTCTATTGAGTATCATAATACAACCAAATTACGTAACTTGAAAAAATTGTGAAATTCAGGCATGTTATTGTAAATGATAAAGTACTTAATGCCATATTCTTATTACTATGTTATAATTTACTAAATTTATTATTATTTTATTCATGTAATATGCGTGTGAACATTTAATGAAAAATAAATATTATCGATTACTTTGCCAAAATACACTAGTTCATAATAAAACTATTATTTAAAACTTAGTACATAATAACGTAATATGGTTTCGTTAACTTCATATCTTCAAACATACAAAATACACAAATTTCCATTTAATATCCATTAATAAAACTAATGTCCTCTAAAAAACACATATTTAAAGTTATCTCTGTTTCTTTTTACCATACGCATTCATCTATTGTATTTTAATGAATGAAATTTGTCTCTTTCCATCCGTCGGTACTGTTCTAACGCATTATAGCGAATCAGTGGGTAGGTTTCTTCTAACGCATGACGCAATATGACGCAATTATCCGACTAATACTTCGCACCCTTACAATGAAAGCGACCCAAATCAAAAAATTAAAAAATGAGTTTATACCGTAAAACCATCTTAAAAAAATATTTTGTTACATTAGTCACACTGTGGTGAAGATGAAATTGTGCAATTAAAGCTCGAATAGCACTGATTCATAAAGGTCCCTTTCATTTTGTTCTTTCAGTTTAAAAATTCTACTCCCGCGTCGAGATATTAACGCCGCATTTATTGTTGAATCTGCATTTGCAAAGACAACACGCTGCCACTGACGGATTAGCATTTGAGCCATTTTCGTTCCGAAAATCATATTCAAAAATCACTAGTAGCAGTAGAGCTCCTTGTGAGTTCGTCCAGGGTAGTACTGCCACATTACCGTGTTACAGTTTTGAAGGGTAAGGGTGCTGGTGAAATTACAGGCACATGGGACTTGTCAACTATGTCTCAGAGAGATGGACGCCGTAGCAGTAGCCTTCGAGCGGCAGTGCTACTGTTATGGACAGGCGTGACGCTTTCCACCGGGTACACGACTTGTTCGACCCGTCGCTTAATATTAAAAAAAAAAAAATTTTTTTAGTAACTTACTTTTTAAAGGGACTTACTTTTTTGTTTCGTGGACTTTCTTCTTTTTTAATTGTGAAACAGGGACCACAAAACAATATCAAGGGTTATGACATCTTGCTTAGCTGATGAACATTAAAAAGACTTAATTCTTAATACGTTAAATGATAACAAAAAATCGTTAAAAAAAAGACCTATTGGCGACTAGTTTTTGTAAATTATGTTTTTAAATTGTTGAACATTAAAATGATCAGAAACAATTTTCAGTTGTAAAGTTCCATTTTTCCTCATTATTTTCAAAGACTAATAAGGCCATCACCTTTAGTACTTCAAGAGTAGGTAATAAATAAAATAATATGAAAATATGAAAAAACTTGAAATCTTATTTTCTTTTTTATTCCCAAAAAGTTGAAATTTTGTATTGGGACACTTTCATCGTAAAGGTGCAACCTGAAGGTCGGTAAACGTCAAGAAATTAGTTTTGATCGTTGACCACGAATTAATTATTGTAATTTTAATTTAATTTAATTTTTTTTTAATGATTGATTTAGTGTCTGCTTAAGTATATCTAAATGTTTTAAAATGAATGTTGAGCACAGTAATAATTGGGCACAGATATGCCTGTTGTATTAATTTTTAAGTGTTTTTATTTTCCTCACTTTCTGTATCTGATGTCTGTACATTGTGCCATAAATAAAAAATAAAAAATAAAAATAAAATAAATTTTCATCACTTGCTTGGAAATGAAAATATCGTGAGAAAACTTGGATTTCGGAGATAATTGCCGAAATCTTCAAAGATGCGAGAATGTCAAGTTTCCAACCAGTACTTACTATGCAAGTGCAGTGGACTAAACCTTGTGCAAAAAATAGTACTTTACTAACTTACATACGTCTATTGCTGAGCGCACGTTTCTAACAACAGGCTTACGCTTAATTTGACTTATCTACACACGACAACTTTCTGGGTATGGGTTTATTACATGGTGAAATTGAAATAATTAATATCCGTTGAACCTATTAAGGTTCTTACTTCCTAATAATATCTACTCATCTAAAGAAATATTTTAGAATAGTTTAAATTAGCAATAGTGTAAAACCATAAAAAATCTTACCTAAATAAACAAAGTATCAAGATTAGTCGCCTTGCGTACGCGATACGTAATCGTAGCGAAGTCGCAAGCCTTTGGCGGCAACTTTGGCGGCAAAAATATCACCTTTGATTTTCGCCGCCAGCATTTGATTTTATACATGGTGATGTGGATTAGTGGTTAATGTTAGACTCGTTTCGGAGGTCGTGGATTCGATTCTCATAGTTGACTGGCTCTATGGGGCAGTTGTTAGAGTGTTAGGTTTTCTTTGCGGATGTCGTAGATTTGATTCCCATAGTCGACTGCCTCCATAGTCTAGTGGTTAGAGCGTTAGGCTTTCTTTTCGGAAGTCGTGGATTTGATTCCCATAGTCGACTGCCTCTATGGTGTAGTGGTTAGAGTGTCAGGCTTTCGTTTCGGCGGTTGTGGATTTGATTCCCATAGTCGACTGCCTCCATGGTGTAGTGGTTAGTGTTAGGCTTTGTTTTCGGAGGTCGTGGATTTGATTCCTATAGTCGACTGCCTCCATGGTGTAGTGGTTAGAGTGTTAGGCTTTCGTTTCGGAGGTCGTGGATTTGATTCCTATTTATAGTCGACTGCCTCCATGGTGTAGTGGTTAGTGTGTTAGGCTTTCGTTTCGGACGTCGTGAGTTTCCGATGGGTGACTGCCTCCTTAGTGCAGTATATCCGTAATCACTCAGTCAGTTCTTGCATTATGTGGAAGTGGTACGGGTGATGGTCAGAGCTTGTTTACAAACAAAGGCGTATGCAGTGCAACGTTGAAGGTCGTAGACGTAGGATATAGGTATTCGTTTAATGTGTATGTAATGATGTTATTTGTATCAGGAGAAGGGTCTTATTTCAAAAGGATGGTAATAATTTTAATTTCACTCTGTAGGTACATTATGAAAACGTTACCCTATATTCCAAAATTTGCGTTTCAGTCGGCGTCCTTTGATGTGCCGCCGCTGAGGCAGAGGTGCTATTTTTTAATTTTTTGTAACAGTCTGTAATTGCCGTTTGCGTTGTGAGGACTAAATAGGTGTCATCGTTTTGTTTGTGTCTTGTTTTTGTGTTTATTTAAACTATGTCACGCTTAAGCAATAGTGATTAGATTACTAAGAGATGATGTTGTGCGTAGGCGCAGCCGATGGGAGCTTGCGCCAGCCTCGCCAAATTTATTGGGCAAAGTTTATTGATGGCGTCCTAGAAAATCGACGTCGACCATTTCCTGCTGTGGAATGCTTCAGGAAGATGGTTATGAGACTTCATAATAGTGGATCGTTCCGTGGTTCCAGTTCTGAAGGCCGGCCGAGTTCACGAGACCCAGAATTCGAGGCAGATGTTTTGGAACATTTTCTCGGCAATCCAAAGACAAGTACTCGTAGTGCTGCGGCAGCCTTTGGTGGTGTGAACCATATGAGTGTGTGGCGTGTGCTACGGGATGATGGCCAGCACCCATACCATTTTCAAAGAACGCAGGAGCTGTTACAAGCGGACTATGATCTACGTTTGGCATTTTGCCGCTGGTACCGCGACCAGGTTGGGAGGTCTCCCGACTTCGCTTCGTCGGTACTGTGGACAGACGAGGCGTCATTTACGCGTGCGGGCATTATCAATATGCATAATGAACATTTTTGGACTCATTTGAATCCCCGCGTATCAAGGGAATCAAATTTTCAACACCAGTGGCGGATTAACGTGTGGGCTGGTATAATAGGTTGTGCCGTCATCGGTCCAGTGTTTTTGCCGGCAAGTCTGAATGGGGCCAATTATTTAAGATTCCTAACAGAAGACTTGGATGACGTTCTGATGGCCCTGCCAGTGACACAATACGTGAGACTCGTGATGGAACACGGGATGACTTTCTAGCACGATGGAGCACCCGCACATTTTGCTCGAAATGTACGTTTCAAGTATTTCAAGTATTTCAAGTATTTATTTGCAACTAAGTGTACAATTAATACATAGTAGGTCTTATGCTAATTTGTGCTTATAACTTAGTAACCCTTTATTCAGGTATTGCAAATGTAGAGTAGAGGGCTATATTTTACTCTTAAAACTAATAAATTTAACAATTAAACATTTCTATTACTAATATTTATCGCAATTACAATAGATTTAAAAGATAGGTACCTAAATAATAATGTTTTAATAATTATTTATCATTCAAGTATTCGTAAAGTGTGTAGAAGCTTTTATCTATTAAATACTGTTTTATCTGTTTATTGAATGTTTTTAAATTTTGTTCATTTTTAATATGTTGAGGTAATTTATTATATATCTTGATGGCCATGTAATACGGGCTGCCACTTAACATTTTAATTCTTGATGATGGTAAGCATAGTTTTTCTTTATGTCGAGTGTTTATACTATGGACATCCTTAAATTTAGTAAATGAATTTAAATTTCTATAAACGAACAAACATAGGTCGTGTATATATATAGATGTTAATGTCAATAAATTGAATTTTTTAAAGTACGGTTTACAACTTTGTGTGTTATCTATTTGTGCTATTATTCTAATGCATTTCTTCTGCATTAAGAATAATTCGTGGGCATTTACGCTGTTACCCCATAGCATTATACCATATTTAAGCCATGAATAGGCATAGGCATAGTAGGCTGTGAGTGCAGTTTCAGTGTTTGTGCTGAGATTAATTTCGAACAAGGCGTATGTGAATTTTGAAAGTTTTGTCTTTATTTGGTCTATGTGAGTTTTCCAGTTGATATTAGTGTCTATATGTAGTCCAAGCAAATTAAAAGTGTTCACTGTCTCTATTGATGTATTTTTAAATATTATGTTTATGTCCTGAGGTGCTTTTGAATATGGTCTGAATTGTATGATTTTAGTTTTCTTGATATTTATTTCCAGATTGTGTTTTTCAAGCCAGTGTGCTACTATCTCTAGTGTGTTGCTGATTAGTGAATTGGGATCTGAGCTTTTATCGCATTTAATGAGAATTGAGACGTCATCTGCAAATAGTATGGGCAATGATAATTCTTTGTTAAGAATTTTTGGGAGGTCATTTATATAGATCAAAAAGAGCACGCAGCCTAGTACACTTCCCTGTGGGATAGAGCAGGTCATGTCTCTTTCTTCTGTTGTTACTATTTCTATTTCATTAGTCATATTATTATAGTATTGAATTTGGACTATCTGTTTTCTATTTGTTAGGTATGATCTGAACCAGTTATAGGCGGTACCACGTACGCCTGAACCATATAATTTGGACAAGAGTATTTTATGTGAGACTTTATCATAAGCCTTTGTCATGTCTAGTAATATACCTAGAGCATTCTTTTTATCATTTAGGTATTGGAGGGCAGCTTGAATATATTTGTATACGGCTAAAGTAGTTGATTTGGTTTTCCTAAAACCATTTTGGCAGTCGTCGAGTATTTTGTATTTTTCTAAAAATGTGTAAAGTCTATTGCACATAGCTTTCTCCAGTACTTTTGAAAACGACGGTAAAATTGCTATGGGTCTATAATTTTTAGGGTTACTTGTATCGTCTTTTTTATGGGCTGGTTTAATCAGTGATATTTTAAGTAAGTTAGGAAAATCGCCGTCTCGGAAACTTTGATTTATTAGATATGTAAGTGGTTGAGATAGTTCGTCAGCACATTGCTTAAGTAACGATGGGGGTATCTCGTCTATGCCGTGACTATGCTTGTTTTTTAGCTGTTTTATAATTTTAATAACTTCTTGTTGTGTTACCGGGTGTAAATATAATGAATTTACAGGGCTGTCGATAACAGGTAGTCCTACATTAACCTCATTCTTATTATTATTTTCTCCAATAGTAGCAAAGTAGTTATTGAAAATTTCTGCGATCTGTATTGGACATTCAATCTCCTCGTTGCCAATTTTTAATTTCATGTTTTTAATTTTTTTATGACGTTTTTTCCCAGTTTTAGCGTTAATAATACCCCACATTGTCTTAATTTTATTTTCAGAGTTCTTCATTTGTTTTATGTACATCAGCTTTTTTGATATTTTTACACAACGTTTTAATGTTTTGGTGTATGATTTGTAGAAGTTTCTAATAACATTACTATTTGTTTCATTTACTAGAATACCTAGTGATCTTTTATGAATACACGACTTTTTTATACCTGTAGTAAGCCAAGTTTTTTTTTGTAGTGTTCTTAATTTTTGTTTTTTGCACTGGGATGTGTTCGTTTAAATGGTGTTTTATTATTTTAAGGAATGAATTATAGTTATAGTCTATTTTGTTATTTGTATCTATGATGTTTTCCCAATCAAATTCTTTTAATGCATTTTTAAATGAGTTTATTTTGTTTTTTGTAAATATTCTACTTTGTTTATAGAGCATGTGATTTTTACTATGATGCAGGTCTGAACTTAACTTTAAATTAATGGCTTTATGATCGCACAGGCCATAGTCTTCAACGTACGACTTTTCAACAAGGGTGGTATTATTTGTAAATATAAGGTCGATACAGGTTGAGGTATTTTTGGTAACTCGGGTAGGTTTTCGAATTAGTTGTTTTAGGTTAAAAGAATGCATTATATTTGTGAGATCTTGGGATTGTTTGTTTTTTACTTTCATGTTTACATTAAAATCTCCACCTATCACTATATGTTTGCTTTTGTCTTTAGAGTTTAATTTCCTTAGCAATTTGTTCATTTGTTCATGAAAAATATCCATATGGCGGTCCGCTCTATACAATCCTATGATAATTATATTTAGTTTAGGTATCTCAATGGCGCAAAATTCTACAATGTATTCTACAGAGAACTTGACAATATCTTTTCTTTCTATGAAATCTATGCTATCTTTTATCATTAAGCATACCCCTCCTCCCTCGTAATGTTCCCTACAGTATAATGACCCCAATGTATAGTCTGGTATTATAATCGAATTACAAAAATCAGAGTTTCTCCATACTTCTGATAATAACAAAATGTCAATATTAGAATCTAGTTCCCATCTGAACGACCGTCTCCCGCAGTGGATTGGGCGGGGAGGTCCTGTACCCTGGCCAGCGTGGTCCCCAGACTTGACACCGCTCGATTTTTTTTGTGGGGTCATATAAAAATATTGTTTATGCGGAGTCCTGTGAAAGCGCAGAAGAAATGAGGCAGCGGATCGAAATGGCGTTAGTCAAATCACTCGGCAGATGCTTCAAAGAGTAGAGCAGTCTCTGTACCGAGACGCACGGAAATATGCATATTGCATGGAGGTCGGCATTTTGAACCTTACCTGTAAATGTGTGAAATGTGCCAGCAGTGCGTGTAGTGATTGTACTTATTATTCAAAATTATCGTAAACAAGTCAATATTTCGTACATTGTACAACAGTGAATTACAATTCGTAGGAAATTCATTAAAACGTGTATGAATTGCACAGTAGGTAAGTACCAATTAAAAAAGTATCCACTATTGTAAAATTGTCGTAAATAAATGTATTAATACAAAATTATGTAGAATGTGTATACGATGAAGGCGTGCGTAACTACGGGCTTAATAAGTAAATAAATATCCTTTAAATTGTATGTAAATAAGTACGTACCTGTATGGCATAAAATAATATTGTTAGAAATAATTCGATTTTTCTAGGTATTTAAAGATTTTGTTACTTAATATTAACGTGTTATCAACATATTCAAATCATGTTTTTACAGTGGCATTTCAATTGTAGTCAGCTGTTCTTTCGCCCCGCTTGCGGCCGCCCAGGTTTCATTAATGAATTTGTGAAGTCGTAGTAACGTAACTAGCAATAGAGTTGTGACGCAGTGGTTGTTTCGGACAATCACTATTTATACAAACATAATTAAAGTTATATCAACATTAAAAGTCACTTATTTTTATTTGATATTTTGCACAGAGGGTCTAGATCAAGTATAGGTTTGGCTCCTTTAATATGACTACACCTTGCGGTTACACCCTGTATATAGTAGTATTACTAGTAGCAGTAGGCGGCAACTTCACAGAAAGCACTCGAAAAATCGTACTGTAAGGTCCGTGGTTATATTTTTAAGATCCATATAGCGTAAAGGGCTGTAAACTTATATGACTTGACAGTGAACGCCGCCGTTACTGTCAATGAACGGGTCAAGATTAACGCTTAGTATCATAATAAAGAAATTAACTGAATGCTGACTAAAAGGAGTCAGCATTCACTTAATATTCCGCATAATCTAGTAAACAAACGTGGTCTCTACTAGAGATCTTCTTAAACAAATTTATGTTTCTCTTGTAGAGTCTATTATTACATACTGTATTCCGATCTGGGGTGGTGCAGCTAAGTCAAAATTTATTGAAATAGAACGAGCTCAACGTGGTTTGATCAAAATGATGTATTTTAAAAAAAGAATTTACTCCACAGAAAAATTGTATAAGCTGACAAAGCTGACTTCTGTTACAAAACTCTACATACTCTACACTCTCTCTATATAAGTCAATGCATATACAACAAAATAGTTTATGACTGCAAATTAGCCGTTACAAAATGGCTCGAAACTAAGTCGTATGAGGAGATTGAGCAATTACTACTAGTTTGAAACAAATAAATAAATATATAAATAAATAAATAAACATAAAAGCGAGGTATTAGTTGATATAATATTGTAATCAAATGAAATCAAAATTGAACAGAAATATGTGCGCTCACACACACACACACACACACACACACACACACACACACACACACAC
>NW_020653993.1:6821881-6830971 GCF_003589595.1 Hyposmocoma kahamanoa
CACACACACACACACACACACACACACACACACACACACACACACACATACACAAACGCACACGCACACATACACAAACACTCATTTACACACACTTCATGCATATATACACGGACATGCACTCACACAAAGTAACATAGGTTACTTTAGTCTTAGTTTATTAAGGTTAATGTATTAGTAAATTACAGATAGTTATAACACTAGCTTAAGAGCAATATTTAATTATTAATTGTAAAGAAGAGCGATGTTTCCTATGCCCTATCAAGCATAAAAGGAAACATCAGCCCCTGAATTATGCCATGTACAGTGAAGTAATAAAATATTTTTATTTATTTTTATTTTATTTATTTTACAAACATGTTTATTTCGTACAAAAAATACTAAAGAATTTACGAAAGTTGGAAAAAATTACGAAGTAGACTCAAAATTTAATTTACATTCTTGCTTAAACTTAGGTATAAACCGTTTAGTAAATACGAAAAACTTGCTTACCTCGCCGTTTTCGTTTAGTCGAAGTCAAAATATCCGTTAGTGAAGAATGTGTTGAAGATGAATAATATACACTTTACACATCATTATCCGGAGCCCAACTTCACCCACTGGGAATAAACCTCCCGTAGTTTGTGTCATTCACCACGATTCTGCGCTAGTCTTATCCGTCTACATACCTGTATAATATAATGTGCCAGACAACCACAACAATAGCTTAGTCTCGAAATAAGAAATTCCTTGTACTGAGTACCAGAACAACGGAATTCACTCCGGGACACTACCCGGAACACAAAAACCAGAACCAATTTAAAAAAGTTTATTTTTCAAATCCACTCCTCACCTAGCGCCCACAGTGCAAACTGTTAGGCCATCAAGGCCGTCAAATCTTCGGCGTTTTATAGAAATGGCGTAAGCGACATTTTGAAAATATTTTTAGGAGACCATGTTTGATAAGTTTCAACGGCTATTATATAAGTACATTGTATATTGCGGATAAATAAGAAAGTACTAACGAGGGTCTATTAGAAGCTCGAAGCCAAAGGCCAAAGAAAAATTTGCTAAATTTTTATACAGAAAATAATAAAAATCAATTATAAAAATTCGTAATAATAAGTATTTAACTAGTATATGGCTGAATTGCAATTAAATTTCTGTTTAGATAAGAATAATGTTTTAATTTTGAAATTAAGTAACCTCCTTGCTTGAGCTTGAACCTGACTTATGTAAGGAAATATGTTGTGCTACAAATTAAAAAAACTCCTTACCGACCATGGCTGTAATGGATTTTATTTGGGGCATTATAGTCAAATTAGCTACCAAGCAATCATACCATTTATACGAGCAAGTGTGACGAAAAAAAATTAAAAAAAAAAATTAATTAAAAATTTTTTTGACATTACGCTTACTACAAAACACCGATGAAATGTATATTATGATCTTTTCGACACAACGTTATAAAATGTTCCTTACGTATCCTTTTGCTTTTGTTACTAGGTATTTTCGCTTTTAAAACTAATTTATCCATTGTGATATATTACCATCGCCTACGCTCAAATATCACATGTATGCTACTGCCTGTAGTGTTAGGAAAATAACTATTCGCGCCCCGCGGCGAGGCTCGCTTCTTTATTACTCACTTCCCTGATAGCCGTGACTTACGGTAGTAATTTCACCGATACTGTACCGTAACCTGGGTTTATATGGCTGATTTAGTAGTTTGTCTTTTTGTTTAAATTGATTGGGGGAAACATCACATACAATGATATACTTATCGCGGTGTCACACGACATCGATTGGTTCAATTGTTCTTTTGTAAAATATCGTTTAGTGGTACATATTAAATGAGTTTATTTATTGTTGACATGTTTTCAACTACTTAAGTAACTACACTATTGTATTAGGAAATACACCAGTTATGATTTATAAGAGTTGGTAATATACATTTTAAAAAATGTACGTACGTAAAAATACTTTAGTTCAAAAATTAGTTTTTGTATAATACTATCTGTGATCGTCACCGATTATTTAAATGACAAGATAATCTTTTCTTTTCTTTGAAAAAAAAACAGTCTCATTTGCAATGTTTAGCAGTAGCAAAAACTGTACTTTTTCAAATTTTTTTTATGATTCCAAGTGACAAAACGAATAAGTCTGGACCCCGGTAGTAAGCTACATGCCAGTCCATAACAGTAACAGTTCCACACAGATCGCGAAGATCTGACGGGCAGTGCCACTGCGCCCGTCTCCCTGAAACATAAGTTTACAAGTCCCATGTGCCTGTAATTTAAACAGCATCTTTACCCTTCAAAACTGAAACGCAGTATGTTTAAATTACTGCTTGCCGGCAGAAATAGGTAAGGTGGCAGTACTTTCCTGGACGAACTCTTTCACAAGGATCTCTATTCCTACTAAAATTTTAATATTTTTTTTTGTATGGTTAACAAACCCGCAAAACAAGTTTTTATGATACGAAGGAAATATCCTTCGAAAATACGTTAGCAGCAAAGAAATATAAGATCTTAAGAATCCGGTGTCTGTAATTGCGCTCGCCACCCCTTCCCCTCAATCGGAAACAGCAATTAATAGGATAAATAGGTAGGGTGGTGGTACCTACGCAGCCACGATCTGCACAATGAAGCCTACTACCTTATTTATAACCTAACTACAACCGTGGCTACAAAGAGGCTTATAGGTGATTCGGAATTTTTGAAGGCGAAGCTGCAGAGCCTTGAACACCGCCGTAAAGTTGCCTGCTTATCGGTATTTTACAGGATGTATCACGGAGAGTACGCGATGAAATTACACGATTTAATTCCGCCTTCCCCTTTCCATCATCGGGGGACCAGACGTAGGCTTGGGTTCCACCCCTATGTTGTGGATATTCCAAAGATTCGTCTCCACGTTTATATGGCGAACAGCTATGGAGTGGAATTCCCTGCCTGCAGACTTGTTCCTTGAACGTTATAACTTGGGTCTTTTCAAAGCGAAAGTGAATAGGCATTCTTTAGGTGTGCATGCTCCATCGTCGACCTCATCGTCACTTTCCTTCAGGTGAGATGGAGATCAAATGCGCACTTACAGGTGTTATCAAAAATGTGCTCGATCTCGGTACGGATCTCGGTTCCTGGTAACCTAATCCAACATTAAAACCAACTATCCGGGCCGACTCTACTAATTTTGTTGAAACCCTGGAAATTGTAATTCCACGGCCATTGTAATATTTATTATTCTGCTAAAATCTACTTACAGTGGCTGTTGAGTCTCAACAGTGTCAGTGGAATGGCAGTGATAGCATTCATTCATTCAATCACTAACGATCGACATTGCCATACCAAAACTACCATGGAAATTACTTTGCATATCTTCTTTTTTATTTCGTTTAATCTGCAATTTAGTCTACAAATTAAATGTATTTTTTATAAAGTGAAACTCGATAATTTATTGAAGCATTTAAATTGTAAATAAAAACCTTCGAAAGAAACGTCAAATAATTAGTAGACTACGTCATCTTTGAAGAGCAGAACACCAAAAATTATAATGACAGTATAATAGGGTAGCCACTACTCTTAACTTTTAGCAGAATATCGAACGTACAAAATCATGCCCTCGACTTTTTATCGACTCTCCGCTGAGATTATTTAAAATTAGCAGACATACAGCCTGATGTAGCAATAAATAACTAACGCTAACGTTTTGGAAAATGTAAAAATATCTGTCAGTTACCGTATGTACTAGCAATACTATGTATGGTATGACAACACTACTAACTTCCTCTAAGTTAGTAGTGAAGATAAATAAAGGAATAGTCTAAGGCTCAACTCACACTGGCGCAGATCGAAGCGTCGCGTCGCGTCCTGTTTTTCAACTCTACCGCCAAGCGACGACGCTCGCAGTAGTGAGCCGGGATCACAGTTTGGTCGGCGGCGTCTGACGCCTCACGGCGCCCAACTGACACGCGGCGACGCGCGTCGACACACGTCGACGCGCGAAGCCGCTCGAATGCTACCAAGCGTCGACGCGCGTCGTTCTCAATTCCATATTTGCAAAACACAAATTTGTACCTTAGTAATTGGAAAATATAGATGAATATGCTATAGGCGAAAAACATGACGCGTCGATTATAACAAAGTTATGGAGTAATTTCACAAAAAGTAATTGAATTTTTTAATTCAATTAAAAAACTATATTTGTTATTATACATTCTAAATAGTTTACGAACACACCCACATTACACAAAAAAGTAACTCAGCGGTCGCGATCACACAAACAATAAGTATACAATCTGCCATATAGGTACTTCGACTGTTTCATTAAAACCGAAAATGTAACTTTAGCACCAGAAGTAAGTTTTTGTAACTTTTCAAGTAACGAAACAATTTTCGATTCAAGGGACTGCCAACACTGATGAGAACATGTATTAGAAATACATTTCTTGCACTTATAAAACATAATAAAGATTAAATTATTGCAACATAAAGACGATGACTTGTCAAACGTCAGGATTAAACCATTAAACGAACGGGCCGTGACACTAAGCTCATTGGACAAGTAGCCTTTACCCTGATGTTTTTAAATAAATTAAAAGGATTTGCATTCTTTATTTAAATTCATTTAAGACGAAGACAACTATAAAAGTCCATTCCACATATGTAATTACGAATGAAACTTTATTGCATAAAGTAGGATGCGATAACAAACTTAATTTGAACATAGTCTTTATTGAAAAGTTATGAAACGTGTTATATTGGTTGAAATTAAGATTTTTCAATTAAAATATTTGATTATGCCAAAACATTTCCTATTACTAAATACTTCGCACTTCATTTCAAGACGGAAATATCAATCAACCCACACCGTTTGAAAAGGGGGATATATACAAAACTCCAGTAATGATATTCGACGGTACTTAAAATTTCAATCTCTGCCGTGATTGTGAAGAGGGCGTGGCGTTCATTAATTAACAGTCCCCTAATGTCATAAGTGTCATTGCCATTTCCAACGTCATTACCATTACCCAGGTTCATGAATGATCATTCTTTGTATATTCAAATTCTCTTAAGCACTATGTATACATTTTCAATTATCTTGACAAGAGTACAGGCCAACTAAAATAAAAATCCATGTGTGACTGAGCTCGCCCATCTGTGCTAGACTTTGCAATAACTGCTGTGAACTATGTTTAGCAATTAGTAGTCTATGAGTGATAAAAACTCAGGAATCACTATTCAAGACTTATAGCTCTGAACCAAATTAGAAAAGATATTTTATTTCAAAATTGGTTTAACCAGTAGTCGAACCCAGGACCACATCTTACAGTACTCAGATTACTTAGGCTTACCGCTACACTTACCGTAATTTAGCCAAATAATTTCAGCACCACAAAATTTCTTTTCTATTTGACTATTAGAGTAGTAGACCGGGCTAGGATATCTCAAGATATAGCAATCTCTAATACAAAGAATGACAAAGGCCGACATTACGCTGCTGTGGTGTTGTTCCAAATTAACCTTCAACCCGCTGACGAACGATTATTCGTTACTTTATTGTAAATATTCCTTCTAATAATAGTAGAAACTTCCACTTAACACACCTCTGAGGTACATTCGTTTCATGATCCACGCGTGGTGCGGCTCAAATTACCTCCCGCCACGTTTGACACACATTCTTCAACGAGTTTGCGATGTTTTCTATACTTTTTATTTAGTTTAGCAATTATGGGCAAAAAAATTTACAATTGCACGCAAATTACTTATTTTATCTACGGCAATTTTTTTAAAACGTTTTTAAATCAAACTCCACTAAGAGATTGTGCCAGTGCCACGTTTTGCAGTAAGTTGTCCATATAGCTGTAACGTAATAATACACACAGAGAAATTAGTGCCCACCTCCTAAATTTTTAGACGACACAGAAACATACCTAACCAACTAGGCACGTAAATAAAAACAAAACCATTATATTATTTCCTTCGATTGACCATAAAAAAACTATGTGTAATTTTTTCTCGAGCTGTAGACCAATATTGCCAAGCAACGCCGGAGACAAAACCTAGTTTTCTCAAAAACGTTTTGCTTTTTAATCCAACATCCACGGTCACGGTCAATCAACCTCAATATATACACGATGCCATACTCTAAAATGGCGGACGACAGTTGGCGCGCAAATTCATTTCCTTTTACAATTTTGTCGTAGAGAAAGTTTTTGATTAACGAAAGTGTAATTTAGAAGCTTTTGATTCGTTTTTATTTAATCAATTCCTTTTTAGCTTATCATATTTTATGCTGATTATCTTTTATGCTGATGCTTTTGTGTGGGATCGATGTGTCATCAATATATTATATATATTTTTTGTATGGTAGATTAGACTGTTTAAGTCAACGTCAAATTACCTGTCATCAACTAGTGACCGCGTAAATTGTATATTTTGTATGGCAAAGTGTACAGTGTCACAAAAAGAAACATTTTTGTATACTTACAAAATATTTTTACGCGCTAATTCATGATAAAGATACTTACTTGAATGCGATAGAATTGATTTTAATCAATGTATATGTCACCTCAACGCTGATAGTGCGTCATTTATTAAGACCTCAGAGCGGACTATGGTGTAAAAAAAACGTATAAAAAAACGATTGAATCTGTACCGACGGTACAAGATTCTATAAAGTGGGATGTAATTACTGGATCGCGAATTAATAGGCCGTGTAAAAAATGGCATATGTACTTACGAGACCACACCTAGAGATATACAATGAATAAAAAAACGGTTCAAACTTGTATGTTATAATTATTGGCGGTTTAAAAGTGTTTTAGATCTCAAACGTTATACTAGCTTTTTACTCTATGGCCCAAAAGTAAAAAAAAAGCAAGAACACTTTCACACAAATACAGCATAACACATATTCATACATCATATAACTTAAACCAACTTCGTTACGTCTAAACGCATTTTCATTTTAAAATAAGCACTAGAAATATTATCATTGCGACATTTCTGATTGAATAGGAGAAAGTGTTGTAACCAATGTTATCGTTTGAAATTTGAATGATGAAAGTGTTCGACCCAATGTGCGATGCGGCTATTGAAATTGAAAATATTGTCTACGATTTTGAAGTAAAGTCACTTTGGAGCGACCTTGAATAAAGCCTTGTGATATAAAGTATCGATCATTATAATATACTCCGGGACACATAATTCGAGCCACCTTGCATTTTCAATGTTAAATGCTCTTAGCTTAAGCAATGCTTGATTGATCAAGAACTATTACGCAACTTTGAAACTGGTATACGAACGAAACGTCATTTCCTTAAGTCCTTATTGAAAATTTGAATTTAAAAAAACGCAGAAAACTTATTCTTCGACGATAACTATCGTTTTATATTCTAGCCCTTTAAGGATAAAAATGCAAGGTGGCTCGACTTATGTGTCCGGGAGTGTATTATAATAAAATAATCTCAGCACAGTGTACTAAAAAACCCGACCCTAAAAGTACGGGGAATTACATCTATTCGCCTATTTTTATTGAAATCGGTTACCTGAAAGTGCGCGAAATTATCATACCCTAATTCGCCACTCTTAGAGGTGGAATATTTTCTTCAAATTTAAATGGGACAACTGCCGAGGCGCCATTTTTCCAACAAAAAAGACTCATCAAGATCGGTTCACAAAAAAGAGTTGTCGCGTAACATACACACAAAAAAAACATACAGCCGAATTGAGAACCTCCTCCTTTTTTTTAAGTCGGTTAACTTACGCCCAATTGCATGAACGTTCATTAATTGTAATGCTCCATTGCGTAACATGCTTTCTCTAGTTTTACTTCGCTATAATAAAGGATAGTATTATACTTAATGGTCCATAAAATACATTTTCTGCAACTCGCTTTAATTACCTTAACATTTCAATTCAAATAGTTTTGAGTACTACAATATTATTGTATGCTTAGTAATTCGTAATAAATACTTACGTCATGTGTTGTATTCTTGAATCGATAACGTTAACTTTGTATGCAGAGTACGGTTTTGAAACAATAAGTTAGAAATACCAACTTCTTTTTTATAGCAAACTTGCCGATAGTGCAAAAATTACTTGTGCTACGTCGCTATGAGCCAGATTCAATGAAAATAAAAGTTAGAGACAAAATTGTCACCTATGTCAGACCGAATACAAATTCAAGCGTGAACACACAAGATCTTATCTAAAATGGTTCGTCATGACCTGTCATTTAGCTCGCCATTACCCAATCTGTCATTAACATTACAATTCCGAAAACTGTCACTTCGATTATTTCGAAATGAAAGTTGTAAGTTCAAATATGGGATTCTACTAAAATGGTGGTCTTGCGCTATTGGAGAAATTCAAAATGGCTCTGAAACTTACAGTTAAAAAGAATGGGTCTCGTTACCGAAGTCATTCAAAACTACAGCATAATCGGTTTATGTGTGCAGCCATATTTTAATTTGAATATATAGTAAAAGAAATATATGTCCTGCAAAATCCTAAACCCGAATCGCTTAAATGAAAGCTCAAAAAAATGTTAATCGCACCTATGTAACGATATTGAATTCAATCCATGGTCAAAAGTGCAGCAAGGAGGCTTGGCATCCTTTCCAGGGTGAGGCGTTACTTTACACCGGGACAGTTTCTTCAGCTGTACCAAGCACAAGTCCGGTCGTGCATGGAGTACTGCTGCCACCTTTGGGATGGCTCTCGTATCACGTATCGACGTATCAACTTGCCACTTTGGATTCAATTGACAACCGTGTCAAGAGCCTTATAGGTGACTCGAAATTAGTGGAGGCGAAGCTGCAGAGCCTTGAGCACCGCCGTAAAGTTGCCTGCTTATCGGTATTTTACAACATATATCAAGGGAGAGTGTGCGATGGAATTACACCATTTAATACCGCCTTTACTTTTCCATCACAGGGGGGACTAGGCGTAGGCTTGGATTCCACCCCTATGTGGATTTCCAAAGATTCGCACGAAACGTTACGCTTCCACATTTATATGGCGAATGGATCATATCCATTCGCCATATAAAAGAAGTCTGCAGGCAGGGTATTCCACACCATAGTGTGGAATACCCTGCCTGCAGACTTCT
>NW_020653993.1:6830981-6831585 GCF_003589595.1 Hyposmocoma kahamanoa
AGGGTATTCCACACCATAGTGTGGAATACCCTGCCTGCAGACTTCTTCCCTGAACGTTATAACTCGGGTCTTTTCAAAACGAAAGTGAATAGGCATTATTTAGGTGTGCATGCTCCATCGTCGACCTCATCGTCACTTTCCATCAGGTGAGATGGAGGTCAAATGCGCACTTACATTGTATAAAAAAAAGATAACCACAACTTGAAATAATATTGAAAAAGTTTTTTGACTATGATTTTACATAGTTAATGCGGTAAATGCTAGTAACAACGAAATAAAACTAGATTGACGCTATAGTATAAGCATGTATAAGATTCTTTGTACCACTGATAGCCGATTAGGTCTTTGTCAGCGGTAACAACCGTGAAGCGATATGATTTCGGAGATAAATGAACCGTTTGTTCGCTATAAAAACGCTTTCAAGTGCAAGTATTGTTCATTGTTCGTCATGTTGATGCAATATTTTGAATTGTTACAGGGTTGCCAACCTTCGAAAGTTTTTCAGAAAAAGCTGTGGTCATATTTTACTATTTTTTCTTCTGTTAAAATGCTAATGCGTTAAATATTAGGGGTTAAAGTATGAAATTGCCGTTTTATTGCAATA